>NC_064614.1:1239177169-1239480528 GCF_023898315.1 Schistocerca nitens | reverse complement strand
CTAGAACTTAGAACTAGTTAAACCTAACTAACCTAAGGACATCACAAACATCCATGCCCGAGGCAGGATTCGAACCTGCGACCGTAGCGGTCTTGCGGTTCCAGACTGCAGCGCCTTTAACCGCACGGCCACTTCGGCCGGCAAGTGTACGTACTGTTCCATTCTACTCTGGAGGGTAGTTGCAAGTCAACTATTGCTACTTGAGCCAGTATAGATGAAAAACTGTTTACCGTAGGCGTACCCAGCTTTATAGGAATGATGTTCAGACTGAGCGCTGCAGAACCTACGTTGTTAGTAATAATAGTGCCATGACTTGCCACTAGGAGCCCGTAGTGGTACAGTGCCGTAGGGCTGAAACACAGGCACCACTCTGCATCACAGCTGCAGGCAGTTAACATGGGTCTGGACAAGGTGACGAGGGCTTTACTCGTAAAGCTGTTTTGTCAAAACAACAGTAATTATGTTGCTGCTCTTGGTGAGAATCGACGCATTAAAGAAATACGGAGAGGTCCTCTTTACGCACCGTGATTGAAGAACATGATTCGCAAGTTAGAACTAAGTAGCTATTGAGAATTGCTCGTGGAAGCGACCGACAGTCAGTTGCGCCACAAATCGTTGAAGAAGTTACTGTTGCCATGGCTGAGAATGCTGGATGCAATGTGCGATCTTCAAGCAATGTACGAGCTGTGTCGCGACGGCTTAACCTTCTATGTTCCACCGTTGTAAAAGTGCTGCAAACAACAGTGAAATGGGTTTCTTGTGTGACTCCATGCTATCGTGGCTGCAGATGTCCATTACATTGAGCAACGTGTGGAAACTGGAGCGTAAACATGGTACGCAATTAACAAATGTTACAGTCACATTTGGAAATTAAACTATGTTTCTTTCAGTGGTTTATTCGTTATTTTTCTTCTGCAAGTGGTTGCAAACGTTTCCACAAAAGTTTCATTGTGCTCCTTTTTCATGGAAGCACTCTCAAGTAGCGAAAGGTAAATTATAACTGTCCTGTATTTTAATCAAGTCATTGAAATTCCACATTTGCGCTTCGGTTACGAAGAGGAGAACTTGCGGCAATGCAGCAAACTCTGTTTAGAGAAATAGTACACTGCACATAGTGAGCGTGACGACATATACTGTTTCAAGCAAACGTGAAACTTTTTGCCAAGTAATAGCTCGTTTATAATTCTTGTCAACATGTTACTCATAATCATCTGCTGCACGACATTGTTCCCTCAGAACGTCTACGTTTGAAGTCCTTAGATTTGTTAACCTTCGAACATTTAAAAATCATTCTTATACGGCTGTAGCAGTTGGACTTGGCGTACTTCCCTTGGAACTGCAAACGACTGCACGGTCCAGCATTAACAGTCGTCGGCCAATTATCAGCGGAATTCAGATTCGTTTGTTTCCTGGCCTTGAGTAAAAATTTTTAATATGTTTACTGTGCTTATAGTTAACGCAAGGCGACTGGTTTCACCTGCTATAATCGGTCATTTCAACTCTACTGATAAAACAGCAAAACGGACGTTATTTTAGAAAGCTATCAGTAGCTGTGTACAACGGTAAATGTGGCAAGTTGTCATTAGACATCTGTGACAAGTTGATGCAGTAACTATTGCGTGGAGTTGTTTACACTCTTTTCTGGGTAATGTTTTAGTGCAATGGCTTTTTCCGGTAATTTTCGTTTTCTCTGTTTCATACGGCGTAGGACGTTCATACACAGACGTTGCAACCCGTTGTCTTGTAATAATTGTAGGGATCCAGACATATTAAGAGTTTTACACTGAGCTCACGTGTTCCTCAATTTCATTATCCTTGTGTTAAATTTCATCATATAAAGTCTGGTAATCTTCGCCTTTCACAACAGAACCTCGAAAATTCGTCACTGTAAAAATGTTTCATCTACGTAATACTATCATACATATACCAATATTTCTGGAATAAATTCCTAATAAATGACTTACTTTTCGTAATGAAAAACCAAACGTCTATTTTACTTTTAGCATAATATTTTCTTGCTTTACTTTCTCACTTCATAGTTATTTAATTTAGAAAGTCTATTGAAAATATTAATGCCATTTACACTAAAAAACGACGAAGAAAAAGGGTTGAGTAGAATAGATACCTCAGTCACATGTTTCTTCAAGCTACCGATCACAATATTTAATACCTGGTATTACATTTACATGTTGTGGTCCATAACTAAATATATAAATACCTTTCTGGATCATTGCGGAACTATGCAGCCGCTATGTCGCATCTCGTGAAATGTCTCATTGCAGAAAACATCTATCGAGCTTTTCTCGAGATCGTTATGATGGATTATTCATTGTGATCGGCAAAGCGACGACCTGTGCTCCATGTCCCCACAGTACGGTAACTACAGGGAAAATGGCACTCGATAATAGATTCTGATCGTACAATCTTCACAAAGCCGCCTTTAACGAAATTGCAAGGCATTAAAACTTAGTTTTTTCGTTACCAGTTGCTGGGTATGTATGTTACTATCGTGACTTACTTGATTCATTTTTCCATCTACTGACTTCAACAATAGTGAATACAGCTAGGCCCTCCCTACGGAGACTTCGGATACGAAACACAACTAGTCGAGGGCAGATGGGTCGCGTTTATAAAAGGGTCATTGAAAAGGTCATGAAGAGCCAACGTCGACCTAGTAAAATAAGGTAGGATTATAAATAATGAATTTATCGTCCAGCCTCAGTGAATGATTCGCGTTTAGGAAGAGTTTAGCGCGAAAGAGTGTTTCCGTTGGGAAACAATGAAACATGGTTCGCGATAACATCTTTACACGCCCGCCGCAGTCACAATGCTTCATAAATTGCGGAATTACCACATAACGCGGTACGTTTCACCATGTTCCTTTGTGGGATCTAGTCGCCGCCTGGCTCACCAGACGTACATCGCAGCATATGGTTACCTGTTATATATAACGGAAGGTGCGACGACGGTCAACTCGGCGCTGAATGCCTTGACAACACTGGCTACGCAATATTTACATGTGAAACTTCCTGGCTGACTAAAACTGTGCCACACCGGGACTAGAAATGGAACGTTGCCTTTAGTTTGCAGTATTCTTACTGACTGATCTATCCATGCACGGCGCACTACCCGCCCTTCATTGCTTCACTCCCATCACTGTCCTACGGTCTACACTCCACGGAAGTTGTTGCGGATACCGTGCGTGGATATGACTTGGAGAAATGGCTGAGCCGCATCCTAGGCGATTGTTTCTAGAACGAATCTTTCACTATGCAGCAGAGAATACGCTGTTACGAAAGTAACTGACATATTAAAACGATGTGGCGGTCGTACTACCTCTGTACTCCGCAAACCACTGCGGTGGAGGGTACTTGGTACTGTCACCTTTCCCATTCCAGTCGTGAACGATCCACGTGAATAACGGTCGTTGGTAAGTCTCCGTGCTAGTTCAAACCTCACTAAATTTGCGCTCACGATCTTTTCGCGAGATGTACGTTGGAGGAGACAATATACTGTTTCGCTCACAACCGCGAGTTTTGCTTGATGTTGTGGGGAAGGCGAACCAAATACTGCGTTTTGGTTGTAGAACAATTAGAACGTGCAACAAATCTATGTATTAAAGAGACTGCGTACACTACGCTTGTCCGTATTCTTCCCGAGTATTGCGGCGCGGTATTCGATCCTTCCAGATAGCACTGACGGTAGACAGTGAAAAAGTCCGAAGGAGGGCTGCTTGTTTTGTACGAGTATTATCGTGAAATGAGGGAGAGAGTGTGAAGGATGTGATAAGCGATTGCTAGTGGCAATCTTTAAAACAAAGCCGCATTTCTTCGCGGGGAGATCTTTTCACGAAATCTCAATTACCAACTTTCTCCGCTGATTACGAAAATATTTTCTTGATTCCCATCTAAATAGGGAAAAATGACCATCGTGATAAAATAAGAGGGAGGTCACACGAAAAAATTTAGGCGTTCACTTTTCCCATGTGCTATTCTGAAATGGAACGGCAGAGAAGTAGTCAGAAAGTGGTACCATAAAGCCCTTGCCAAGTAATGAAGCGTAAATTGCAGAGTAGTCTTGAAGATGAAGAATCGCAGAACGTCATGAACGTCGTGAATGTAACTGACGTTGCGGCTACCTTTCTCTACGTCTGGGAGGGCCTAAACCAAGGTCACTGCAACCGTGGCTGAAGCGTCAGTTTTTTTTATTCAGTGACAAGTTGTACTACAACAACTAAAGGAAACTTTTACTTAACTGACTTGGGCACCGAAAACCTACGCAACTTAGTCACGCATTTCGTGATAGTCCAGATCCCACAATGCCAAAGCGGTGAAGTGGCCAGCAACGAGACATGTCCTATTATTACAGGCTGTTTACCGCTCACTCCTCTGGAGCAGGTGTATTGTCTCGCTGGAATTGCACCTCCTGACATTCGACGAAAAGTAGCGCCCAGAAAATAGTAGCTCATGTTATGTATAGTTTCCAGCAAGCACGTCTTCTACTTAAGTCGAGAAAGAGTGCCCTGAAGACAACCACATAAGCAATGGCGGCTTCGCAGCGAACACGACTGCAAACGTTATGCACTGGAACGCATCATCTGGATACATGGGCTATATCTGAAGGACGACTGCACCTTGACCGCACACAACGGTGGACTGCCTGGAAACAACTCAACATACGCCGTTACAGGTGAGAAGGAGCAAAACTGATCTCCAGAGATGCAGTCTCAGTGTGGAGTCTGTGTTCTGTGACTGAGGAGAAGGCGGACCTCAGTCAACTTACTAGAGTACCTGATATGTCCAGACTCGTACACCATGAAAGATTCACCAAAGCTACCATCAGAGCCGTTGTCCGCCCCTGGTAGCAGAGTGGTCAGCACGACGGAATGTCATACTAACCGCCCGTGTTCGGTTTCCGGTTGGGTCGGAGATTTTCTCCGCTCACGGACTGGGTGTTGTACTTTCAACATTGCAGCCCAGTCAGCAATCGTGATTAATATATAAGAAACTATCAGCCTCGATTGCGGTAATGAGACCAACTTTTACCTAGGTTTCAGCCCAAGTTATTGAGCCTTATTCGGAAGATATACCTAAATCTATAATTTGTCTAACAGGATATGGTCTAGAAATAAAACTAAAACAGCCTGAATAGGCCTAGTCACATTTTTAAAATGCGGTACAGAAGTACCAAGTCAATACCAAGACTTGACTTAAGCTCTGGCGTGCGCTTCGTCTCCATGGATGCTGTGCTGTGGGCCTCGGGAGCTCACGTGAAACTAATTAGGATTAGATAATGCGCTGCAAATCAACATGGCGGGGAACATTGCGCATGTGTAACTGAGACCATGACGGTCAAAGATCAAAGACCAACGCAGTTATATCTTAAAACAAATAACTTATAGAATGGTTGAAAATCTGAAACATAAAGCCTCTGCACCACGGTATTTCTAACATGTAACAAACTATGCATTGACTTATATAAGTTCGAACCCACTACACTATTAGAATATATCGACCCTATTAAATTGACTTCTGTCGGTCGATAGAGTATAAGGGCGATGAAAGGTCGTTGCATGTCCGTTCACGCAGTTACCATATTTTTTACACGTAAAACATTATTTGACCTATGCTGGTCATTTGCTATTACATGGCAATGAAGTGGCGTTGTTCGTTCACTTACGCGTTATTTTCAGTAATAAGATAAAAAATTAATTTTGATAATATACTTCATTTAGTGCGTGTCAGCAATAAGAAGTATATATACATCTAGTGATAAAAACACCTACTCGACCATCTGTGTACAGGTTAACCGAGATTATTGTTTTATGCGTTTACATACTACAGTTTCACTGTTTTAGGTGCTATGTAGCCGGCCTCGGTGGCCGAGCGGTTCTAGGCGCTTCAGTCTGGGACCGCGCGACCGATACGGTCGCAGGTTCGAATCCTGCCTCGGGAATTGTGTGTGAGCCATTTAGGTCCTATGTCATATTTCATTAATAACGATGGGTGCGTTATGCAGAATTCGTTGTGAAAGGGCCGATATATTCTAATAGTGTAAGTCGGAGTAGTGGGTGCGAACTTATACAAATCAATGCATAGTTTGTTACATTTCAGTCATAACCTGGTGCAAAGGCTTTATGTTTCAGATATTCAACCTTTCTATAAGTTATTTGTTTTAAGATATAACTGCGTTGTTCTTTGATCTTTGACGGTCATAGTCTCAGTTACACATGCGCAATGTTCCCCGCCCTGTTGATTTGCAGCGCGTTATCTAGTCATACTTAGTTTCACGTGAGCTCCCGAGGTCCACCGCACGGCGTCCATGGAGACGATCGCACGCCAGAGCTTAAGTCAAGTCTTGGTGTTGACTTAGTACTTATGTACTGCATTTTTAAAATGTGACTAGACCTATTCAGGCTGTTTTAGTTTTATTTCTAGACCATGTCCTGTTAGACAAATTATAGATTCAGGTATATCTTCTGAAGAAGGCTCAATTATTTGGGCTGAAACCTAGGTAAAGGTTGGTCTCATTACCGCAATCGAGGCTGATAGTTTCTTATATACTGGGTGTTGTCCTTATCATCATCATTTCATCCCCATCGACACGCAAGTCGCCGAAGTGGCGTCAACTCGAAAGACTTGCACCAGGCGAACGGTCTATCCAACGGGTGGCCCTAGCCACACGGCATTTACATTTTATCAGCGGCATTGACGTTATCAAGATCTCGTCTACAGTTGGCTGCATTTTGTAATATTTATATTTCGTTCTTAATTAACTTGTATATCCATGTGTCTTCGCAGTGTTTGCTTCTGACACAGTTTTTATCTACATCTAGAGCTACAGGATCACTCTGCAATTGACAAGTTTTTGTCAGACGGTTCAAAGAACCATTTTATGACTATTTTCAACTGTTACAGTCTTGAATAGAACGTACGAAAATGAACACCTAAATCTTTCCGTACGAGCTCTGATTTCTCTTATTTTAGAACGATTGTCATTTCCCCTGTGTAAGTGACTGTCAGCAAAATATCTTCCTATACAGTGAAGAAGCTTGGTGATTTTGCGAAAACATTTCGCTGCAGCGAAAAACACCTTTGTTTTAATAACTGTCACCCCTGTTCGCTTTCCATATCCGTGACACTCTCATCAGTTATTGACGATGGTACAGAACGAGCTGCCCTTCTTCGAACCTCCGTCATTCCTGTCTGGTAAGAATCCCATACCGCACAGCAGTACTGTAGCAGAGGACAGACAAGTGTGGTGTGGGCAGTTTCTTTAGCAGATTTGTTGCATCTTCTAAGTGTTTTGCAACTAAAACGCAGTCTTTGTTTCGCCTCCTCTACAACGTTTTCTAGATGATGATTCCAGTTTAAGTTGGTAGTAGTTGTAATCCTTTTTAGCTGAGTCTGCAATCTTTAAATTTTTGTTACATTTCACATAACCGACATTTTGACGGAAGTTTTTTTAGTATTCATATATAGTCTAAATCATTTCGTAATTCGTTTTGATGTTCTAATAACGGTAAACAAAATCATCATCTGCAAATAACATAAGTGGGATGCTCAGATCGCCTCTAAAAATCATTTTTTATAGATTAAGAACAGAACAGGACCTATAACACTTCGTTGGAGAATCCCAGATATAACTATGGTTTTACCCAAAGACTTTCCATCAATTACTACATACTGCTACCTTACTAGTAGATGAGTTTCGTCTCACTTTTTGGTTCACAGACTCGTACAAGAATCGACTCTCTCATTTTTATCTGCTTTCGAGGAGTGAGCGTCTCTTTCGCATTCAGAGCGTGCCAAAAAGTGTGGTGGTAAGAAACACACCACTTTTCGTGTACTTTGGTTGTGTTCTGCAGAGACGATCTTGTCAGTAATTGACAGATGTGCGGCAAGGGGAGGCAGCTTCCTCAGGGCTGCAGCGAGCTCTCTGAACCGCTCGGTTCGGCAGTGCGATGTGACGTTATTCTCTAAGCATCGGCGATCTTTCGCCGAGGCACTGATCCACTGTCTGCCGTCGACACAGATCGGGTGAGAAAAGTGCGTGCTGGCATTGGCGCCGCCGCGTCACCACCGCTGGAGGCGGCGACGCAGTGCCAGCGAGCGGTGCGGCATCCAGCCAGCAGGCACCGTTGTCCAAGGGAAACGGGTTCGAGACCTGAGCAGGCCCCTTCCGCTCACACCGCGTCAGCGGCGTTGCACACCGCACTATTATACGTCCGCTTCCTCTGCAGCTGTGGAGGACAGCGGCTGCGACTATAATTCGTATGGAGGTCTCCGTTCGTAATGAATTTCCTGACAAAAAATGAACAGCAGAACGGAAAATAAAACTTAGGATCCGTTAGATTACTCTCAGTTTGCCTTTAGGAAAGGTCAAGACATCACTTAAGAAAAGCTGTTGTCGTGTGGTGTTTCCTCACCGATGTCCAGCTAGTGCACTAACTGTACGTTGGTGAGAAAATATCAATTGACAACAACCATGTGGTGCATGTTTTAAGTATTGTGGAGTTGAAGTTTTACATCTGACTGACGCCTTTCGGCTATATTTTGACGTACTTCTATCATAACACGTAATCCAGTAGTCAATATTCCCTTCTGAAGAAGATGTTTCTACAAATATTGATACAACGGTAAATGGGTTTTAATAAACGCTCCATTTTGCAACAGATTGGCTGTTTACTGTTTCTACAAGAAGATTTCATCCTATGGTTGCTGCTCCAGCTTTGAAAAAAGTTTTAAAATAACACATTCGTACATGGAGCAATATTCCACCACAGCTTCTGGAAAAATATTGCCTGAAGTTCTGCTGTGCTTAAAAGGAACAAATGACTAATTTCGTCCTCTGGATGTAGAAGAGATTAATCATTTAACCGACTAGTTAAAAATATTTACGTCAGTTACTCCAAATACGGTAAATTGACAATTCAAACTGACAAAACAAATTTTGAGAACGTTTTAATCCATACGTTGCTGGAGACAAGTTTTGTCTAATGCTTGTTTCCTGGGATGGTAAATCCTGTCGCGTATCATAGCATGTTTATAGACGGCGAGGTTCAATCGACTTGCACGGTAGAAGTAATACCGCCAAACTACACACCTGTGTGCCAGTTATGTGATTTTTATTTGTATCGTAAAGTTAAAAACTTTATCTCGAGGCTTCAATCTGCTTCTGGAAACCCAGCGGGAATTGTACAACGGCGCGGATGCATAATTCGTGATCAGATTTCAGCTCCGATTTTTCAGGCAGTGTTATCGTAGGCCTATGTGTGGCATGCATCAAAATTATGTCCCGAAAAATAAATGTTTTTAAATGAAAACCAAGGCTGTTTCCTGCCGAATCTTCGAAAGGGACGATTAACAGCGCGAAGATTGCATTCATTGGATATTCTGGGTGACGCGGGTGTATTTGCTTCAGATATTTGTATGACAAGTACCACCCATCTGGTCGTTCCAAAGAAATCCAGGACATGTAGGAGGATGAGTGAAGGAGCCATTGTAAAGCAATAAGGATTAAATTTTTAATTCCTTACCAATCCAAGTCGATTGAAAAATTTATTTGTCTACTTTGTTGATTTTTCTTACTAATTTACTTACCTTGTTAAACCTTCATTGGACTCGCATTCGGGAGGACGACGGTTCAATGCCGCGTCCGGACATCCTGATTTAGGTTTTCCGTGATTTCCCTATATCGTTCCAGGCAAAATGCTGGGATGGTTCCTTTGAAAGGGCACGGCCGACTTCCTTCCCCATCCTTCCCTAATCCGATGAGACCGATGACGTCGCTGTTTGGTCTCTTCCCCCAAACAACCCAACCCCAACCCCATAACAGTTTCGAAATGGTAAAAAATAGAAATGAAAAAAATGAATGCACTTAAGAATCGAACACAGGTTCTCTGCTCCCTAGCCAAATGCTTTGGTCGCAACGCCCGCAGCATTTTCGGTCCGCACGGTTTACCTTATGGGAACGTAAGGGACAGTCAAAAAAGTTTCGTTCTTCGATTTCTAGGAAAATATGCCTTTTCTGATCCTAACACATTGCCGAAAAAGAAATTAGCACACCTGAAAAGACGAGGTCGATTTTGATCCGATGTCGACATAATGACATAATTGTTTCAACGTCGTTCCCAACAGATAGCGTAGCGGCATAGCTACCAGAGGGCCATTTGTGTCTACTCTTCAACAAGGGGACTCAAAGCCAGAAGGCTCAGTGTGATGGAAACGCATGAAGCAAGCAGGCAGCCATGCCATGAAGACGCATTCGTGCTTCCTACAGCGAACGGAGCGTGTTTGGAAGGGGTGAAGTTGTGGCCTTCCCAATGGAGGGCTTTTGGGAAAGTGCCACCCAAGTCAGACGTGCTGCGGCTGTCGTGCAACGATGCCGGCATCAGCGGTCACGTCAACATTCTCACAACCGTAGACCAGTTTCTGGACGTCCAGGCAGCACAAACATCCACAAGGATCGTCGTAGTGTAAGGGCAGCAGTGACACATTGTACAACTACCAGACCACAGAGACAGGGCTTGTGAGCTCACACTTGTGAACAAGAACTATTGCGAACTAATTATTAGCGGTAGGACTAAGGGCACGCACAGATCTCGTCCGTCTTCCACTCACGCAACATCATCGACATTCACGGCTCGATTGGTGCCGTCGGAGGATCACTTCGAAGATGGAACGGTCTTCATCGCGATAAGCTACAATTCTCGTTCACCCGTGGGTTTCTAGAGAGGACGATAGTCAGCGCTCGGTACGTGCAGAATGTTGTTAGACCCGTTCGTTTGTCGTTCTTGCAACAAGAGGGTGATGTGTTGTTCCAGCAGGGTAACGCTCGCCCACACACTGCGGGTGAAACTCAACATGCTCTGCAAGACGTGCAGCAACTTCCCTGGCCAGCGCGACCTCCAGACTTGTCTCCAATCGAGCACATGTGGGATATGATGGGACGAGAAGTGAGTCGTTCGACTTGTCAACCAACAACCTTTACAGAAGTTCGTGAACAGGTCCAGCAAGTGTGGCGTAAAGTACCCCAGGACAGTACTCACTAACTGTACTATCGACTGGATGGCAGAGTCAGCGCCTGCACTGTCGCCCGTGAAGGCTACAGCACGTACTAATATGGGCGTTTCAGCTTGGACCTATAGGCCTACCCAGTAGCTCAGAAGCGCTTGTGGTACTGACCTATAAATGCAATCATTTAGTGTGTTCCATATGTACCGCTGCAACAATAAATTTTAAACGAACTGGAAACCTCTAACAGGGTGCACAAATTTTTTTTAGTAGTGTATTACGAACAAAAATATTCAGTTTTCAATTATATATCGATACCGTTAATTTTGAGTCGATTGTGAGTCATTAAGTTTAAGGGTGTTTTCTCAAAAGTAGGGGTGGCGGGGGGGGGGGGGGGGGGGAAGGCGGGGGGTGTTGACTAAAATATCTTAGTCTTTCATTTTAGGTTGCACACAAGTGACCTGCCAAATGTGAGCCGATTCGGTTGGCCGTGTCTGAGACCTTCTCCTTGTTAGCGTCACCAGAGCGATAGCAGGGAGGAGAGATAGCAAGGAACGGGATTTCCCTGTGCCGACGGTCGCCCACCGTGTGTTTTGTGACTCAGACAGACAGACCGGTGCAATGCGAAACCGCCGCGGCAGCAGCAGGTTACAAAACGTAATTAGGAGTGCCGCGACACGGCGCCAGCTACTCTTCACTGCACCACAAGTCCGCGTGACGCTTTCTGGCGTCTCTAACAACCCAAAAGCACGGGGGGGGGGGGGGGGGCATCGACGACCCAGCGTACGATCGTCATTTGCATAACTCCCGCTTTCTCCGTGTCGCAACGAGGTAATCGATGCGTAACGTAATCGCCGCTCATTGACAGGGATTTAGGTGCATGAAATCCACCAAATCTGGCGTACATATTAACAAGTGCCATAGCTTAGCAAATAATGTAGACTAACAGATTAGCGCCGTTGCTCGGTTGCTCATGTGTCCCAGTCCTAGAGACAGCTTCACGTGCGACGCAAGCGCTGTACCGAGGAACGCGCCTGAACCAGGGACCGTCTCATAGGCCGGCTCTGTCCGTTGCATATACTGATCAAAATTGTCCGGAGACTTATTACCCGACATTAATGTGAGGTCTGTCCACGTTTGTAGAGAAACAGCAGCATATTTTGCTCAAGAACCGAAAACAGAGGTAGTAGTGGTGTAGGACATTATGGTCTGGGGCGAAGTCGACGTTCTGAGTCATACTAAATATGTACCACTGAAACTCCTGGCAGGCTAGTCCATGTTAAAAATGTTATTATCCACGAACTATTATCTCACAGATGCTGTTTATCAGAGGATGCATTGCCATAATTATACAAACAATCTTCTCCGAACTGGTCCTCTGCTGTGGGCAGTTACACAATGCTATGAAGTGTGTTAGCACCCTTTCACATTTAGCGTTTTCTTAAGCGCAATAAGGAGACCACACCCCCAACCACGATAAACTCTCCCGTAACAACACCTCCTCCGTATTTCACTGTTGATCCTATACCTATGGTAGGTAACGCCCTCAAGGCATTCGCCGCCATCCAAACCTTCCCATTGGATTGGCACAACCTACAGCGTGATTCATCGCTCAAAACCACTCGTTGCCAGTCATTCACTGTCCAATAGAGTCGCCCTTTACACCATCTCAAGCGTCACTTATCAATGACTACAGAAATTTGTCGCTTATGAGGGACTGCTTGGCCATTGTACCAAATTCTTATCAACTCCCTACGCTCAGTCATTGGTCTAGCTGAACTGTAGGCGGCACGTTTGAACTCACAAGTGATTCCTTCCGCTGATTTGATGCGAGTTTTGACAAAAACCCTCCGTAAGCTCGATGGTCAGTGTCAGACAGTATTGGTTCCTTGAATTCATTCCCGCTGTTTGGTGGACAGAAAGTTATAAGACTTTACTAAAAGTAGTTCCCTTCGGCAACTACAACCTTTTTAGACTTTTTGCGGACCAAATGGATCCCACGACAAAAAATTCAGTTTTAGAGAGCGCTAAAAGATGCAAAGTGTTTTTCGTGTGCTGGTGTAAGCTGTCGCCAGCCTACCGGTTGGCAAAGATGTAGCAAAATCAGTAGCAGGCGCTGATCAAGCGCACCAATCACGAGAGGCCAAAGATAGACTCGGAAGCATCACGCCGCCAACGACCTCTCGACCGTAAGTATTTAGATTACTGCCACTGACCGGAGGGTCTCAGTCTCATTCTCAGTCACTAGCACAGTCGCTCAGTCACTATCTCAGCCACTGGCGCAGTGACTCCCGTCCTGGTTTGCCATCTGTCATTCATAGCATAATGGGACTTGTACTTCATCAGCAATGAGGCTAACGTGCACTATTAATGAAGACCTTGTACCACACACATGGAATCTTAAAGTTAAGTAGCTTTCTGTTCCCGTAAATAAAGAACCTTGTTAACACATGTGAGCAGCTGTGTTGTAGCAAGAGGATACCAACCACCAAACAACACCCTCTCCCTTGATCCCTATGGTACAAGACTCTACAGCGGCAACGAGGACACAACAGTTTAGAAAGACCGTGCTGCATCGAACGAAGCAAATGGTAATAGGAAGGGCTGCTGTGTAGTGAGTACACAGAAATAAGTAGCTCTGTAAATACATATAAGCAAATAATGATCCAGCGTTATCTCTGTTGATAACATATATAAATACATTTTTGTAATTGTTTTGTTTTTGTACGTTCGCTATTTTAATTGTGTACTGTGCACAGAAAATTGTGTGCGATGTTTAATATGTATGAGTTTCCGCGCATAAGGAAGACGTAAGTAGAAGATCTTTTCAAAGTCAGCATAAGCTCTATTATAATTAATTTACATATTTCGGTGTTTTTTATATCGCAGTAAAGATAACAGACCAATGCATCACCTCACACATCCAAAATATCACGAATAAATTGCATGGCACACGGAAAACACACTTGGAAATGGGAATCGTTTCCTGAAACGTGTTTATTCGTCTTAAAGGGCACGAGTGTTGTTTTGTAGATTTCGTTCTCACTGTGTGCAACTATTTTAGCGATTTTATGCACATTCGTTTTTTTTTAGCACGTGTCATGGCACTGATAACCTCGCCGTTGAGCGCCCGTAAAGGTGAAACACACACATAGACACACACACACACACACACACACACACACACACACACACACACACACATACCTGCTCTGAAACGTGCAGAGCCAAAAATTAATGAAAAAAAAACATGACTGACGGGAGAAAAAGTTATTATACTAACAAACTCAGCCATACCCATGTAGAATTATTGCTAAGTTCCACTTAACATACCATTTCTTTCTACAGCTTTCTTGTATCGTTACACCTTTGGACACACCGTTAATGAATCACAGTTGTGGTAGAAGTAATAGTGAGAGGGAGTGTGAAGTGGAAGGATTTTAAGACATTTCCAACACATGTCGAATGCTGCGCTACATCAGTGAAGTCAAAAGCACTTGTGCTACGCATGTAAATCTGGAAAGAAGAGCAACAAATTACAGAACAAAAGGCAGCTGCAGCATTCAAAATGCAGTCGACAAAAGCGTTATAAGTACGAAGATATAGCGTGTTATGCCAACCGAAAATGGATTAAAGCACGAAAAAAATTTTGGTACAAATAAAGCTATACAAAAAAGTGTCTCGTTGTTGTATTTCTTCACGTAAAGAGGCCTTCTAGGAATATTCTGCGAATATTCTTCAGCCCTGCAGAAACTGTGACGGCAAGAAATGGAGCTCGATCAGACTTTAAAACATTCTTATCGCATTCTATACCTTAATGGAACATGGAAGGACATTGACATGTAGTACGACGAAAGACACTCGATACCGTCCACCTAACAGTTATTCGCATAGTACAGGCGTATATAAATAGAAAAGAAAAAATAAAGTGTACAAGTTCTACAGTATTGATTTATTGTGGTAACAGGTTCTCCACTTGGAAGGTTATAGTCAGTTATTCTCTACCGGTGTCCTTGCAAGTCGAAAACCGGTTATTGCGATGAATACGTACTTTAGAAGATCCACATCTTGTATTTCATTTGATAGCCACGAAACTGTTCTCTCAAGCAGTAGCGGAAGCATACATTAATGCAGTTACGTGGAAATTGGTCAGCTTCTATTCAATCAGTTTGATGTTTCTGTCACCTGCCTTATTCCTTGTAAAGGTTTCAAGTCTTCTATTCAGATGTATCGCTAAAGATGGAGCAATATCTGACCTTTTGCAAGACTAGGAGCAAGAGATGGTCACCGTATTCAGCAGAGCGTAGAGACAGTCGATTTGTATGACGTATGGGAACCACAGCGAAACTGGATCAGGGAGACTAGACAGTGTCACTTTATTTAAGCTTTTATTTCGTTCTCGCCCTTGGCGCTTGCAGCGGTTGTCGCAATGTCGTCATGCTACTACTGGTTGCCACTATCTCGACATAATCACATGTCGATCCGGTTGTCTGTGCAATAAAACGGCGACGAGGCAACGACAGCGCAAGCTCTGCGGCAGCGGCACAGTAATTAGCAGGGGGATATGAGGAGGAGGGACGGGATGGAGGCGGGTTTTTGTGATGCAGGCTTTGTGGCCGGAAGTTGCGTCGTCTGCTGCGGCGCCGGCCGGAGGTTGCGTCATGGGCTCCCCGTGACGTCGCCCCTACTCATACGAGAGTTTCTGGTCGCGCCCCTTGAAGCCCAGCGACGAAATCATTGCAAACCTCCTACAGGGAAAATGCACTTAAAACGGCCTATTCAGTGGATGACAAAGAGAAAATAGAAGATGCCCTTAAACAACTTCTGATCACAGGATAAGTTAATTATAGTGACAATCGTAAGAAACGTAGCCTTTGTATGTACAATGATTATTCCGCAATTAACACCTTCTATTTTTGACTATGAGCGTCAGTCACATTATGTGGGTGTCGTATTAAGTTCTGAATCTTCCCGCTTGTTGTCCTGAGACAAATATTAGCAGAAGGGGAGCGTTCCAAATGACGACTGACATAAAACCGACATGTATCATTGAATTCGTCACTGCTGAACAAGTTATGTATCCCATAGTTCTTCGCTGCTGAACAAGATGTGCAAATTGCAGTCCAGCGATACGTGCTAAAGGTACATGTGGACGACATAATAGACGTGAGTAACGCAAAGCGGCGGGTACTGTGATTCAGTAGTGGCGGAAAGCATGTCAGAGACAAGCCACGATTTGGTCCACCCTGTTCAGCTGCCATCCATTAGTGAACAGTGCCTTGGTTAAATCATCCGTGATGACTAGCGGATTAAGACCCAGGAATTGTGCGAATGTGGGCTCTAATACCTTCGACATGATGTTACGCAACCTGAGTCTTCGCAAATTGTATTCGAGAGGGGTCCACCGGATGCTTATACCAGGAAAAAAAATGGACTGGAAATTTTTCGGTACCTACTGGACCAATACCAGGCTGAAATTGACAATTTTCTGAATATCATCATTGCCGAAGACAAGGCGTGATGTCGCCTTTACGAGCCGAGCTTCAGAGGACAGTCCATGGAGTGGCGACTCCAGTAAAGAAGAAGTTCAAGGTGCAACAGTTTGTAGACAAAGTGATGTCCTCTATCTTCTGTGAGAGGATTGGTGTGTTTTTTTTGGATGCCTTGGAGCCTACATCGACTCCCAATCCAGAACACTACGCAGACGCTAATGAAGCTGAATGCCTTAATTTCCAGAGTCAAGATTAAGAAGACAAATTTCCGCTTGCAAAACAATAACGCCACAGCCCACAACACTTTTGCGAGCGTAGAACTCATTACCAATTTTGGGCTGTCCTACAACATTTACCGTGTATTCCTATTTCAGTACTTTCACACTTACACCTTTATGAGCCTGTAAAGGTGGACTGCGTAGCCAAAAATCTTCAAGCCTCAGACGCTGTCGTAAAAGCAATACAACAGTGGCTAGCTTCAGCCGGTCCGGATTCGTACAAAAGCGGCATGCAGTCACTAGTTCTTCGTTGGTGAAAGTACAACGAATGATAGTGACAATACTTAAAACTTACAGTATATAGCTATCCGGACCGATATTAAGTAGAATGACCACGTAAGACAAATAGCAGGCAAAGCAGATGCTAGATGAGACTCATGGGAAGAATCTTAAGGAAATATAATCCACTCAGAAGCTGGTTTACAAGACGCTTGTTCGACTGATTCTTGAGTACTGTTCATCAGTCTGGGACCCATACCAGGTAAAACTGATAGAAGAAAGGAGAGAGAGAGAGAATATCCAATGAAGAGCGGCGTGTTTCGTCACGGAATCGACTAGCCAGGCCGAGAGCGTCACAGAGACGCTCAACCAACTCTAGTGGCAGACCTACAAGATACGTTTAATACTGCAGTTTCGAGAGACTACTTTCCGGGAAGAGTCTGACAACATATTGCTTTCTCACACATATGTCTCGCGATGATCAAAAAGACAAAATTCGGAAAATTAGACCTAATACCGATAGTCATTTCTTCACGCCGTCATTCGCGAACAGAACAGAGAAAGGAGAGTCAGTTAGTGGTACCAAAAGCAACCTCCTCCACACACCGTCATGCAGCCTGCGGAGTAATGATGTAGATATACGAGGGCGGTTCAGAAAATAACCTCCGATTGGTCACAGTGCGGGTTGTGGGGGGAGTAGCGACGCCATCTGTGCGTTCACGCACTCAACAGGTCAGTCGGCATCAAGCCGTGGTCGAGTGAACGTCGTACCTGCGCTAGTTTAGTTTTTGTGGCAGTTTGAAATGTGTGCTGCAATAGAAAACCCCGCCAAATGTGAAGTGCGTGCTATCATAAGGTTTTTTACAGCCAAAGGATATTCTGCAGCAGCTATTCATCGTGAGCTTTGTGCCGTGTACGGACCAAGAGTTATGAGTGAAGGAGTTGTCCATGAAGGGTACGTTTATTTAAAAGTGGACGAGAAAACGTTCATGATGAAGAGAGGAGTGGTAGACCATCATTGGTGACTGACGAACTCGTTCAGACAGTTGATGCAAAAGTTCGTGAAAATCGACGTTTCTCAATGTCGGAGTTGTCTACTGGTTTTCCACAGATTTCTAAGACTCTCTTGTACGAGATAGTGACAGCAAGATTGGGTTACCGTAAGTTCTGTGCACGATGGGTGCCCAAAATTCTTACCGACCACCACAAAACTCAAAGAATGGCCTCTGCATTAGACTTTCTGTCACGTTATGAGGACGAAGGAGAACCATTGTTAAACAGAATCGTGACCAGTGACGAAACCTGGATTAAGTACGTGAACCCTGAGACAAAAGAACAATCAAAGATGTGGGCACATTCAAATTCGCCTACCAAACCAAGAAAAGCCTCGCAAGATTTTTCTGCCAGAAAACTGATGGCAACGGTGTTTTGGGATGCCAAAGGGGTGTTGTTGGTTGAATTCATGGAACGTGGTACGACCATTAATCAAGACGTGTACTGTGAAACAATAAAAAAGTTGCGACGGACTATACAGAACAAACGCCGTGGTATGCTGACTTCCGGTATCGTTTTTTTGCACGATAACGCCCGTCCTCACTCTGCTCGCAGAACAACGGCCCTTCTTGAGTCCTTCAAGTGGGACGTTATCAACCATCCACCTTACAGCCCAGACCTGGCGCCAAGTGATTATCACCTCTTCATGCATTTGAAGAAATGGCTCGGGTCACAGCGGTTTGATGACGACGAAGAGCTCAAAGATGCGGTCACAGGCTGGCTCCAGGCACAAGCGGGTGATTTTTATGCAGAAGGAATTTCAAAGCTTGTGAAGAGATACGATAAGTGCCTCAATCGCTATGGAGACTATGTAGAAAAATAGTGCAAAGATGTAGTTGTAAGATGTATATATTAAAATATTTTTATTTAACTTGGTGTATTTTTTTAAATCAACCGGAGGTTACTTTCTGAACGGCCCTCGTAGATGTAGGAATCCTGCTCTATTTCATTGTTTTAGTGTGCTGTCTGTATCTGTTGCTACTTTCCATGACAATAAATGGGAGCCATTAGTATTGGGATGGGCCTCACACAAAGTAAACTTTTCCTTCCCTCATTAGCCAAATAGTGGTGAGAGGAATTTTTTACAGAACCAAGATTCGAACCTGCTACATACGGGCCACATGTAATAAAGTAGCTTGCGTCACCGTCAGAATGGCGGTTTGTTCCACGCTAGATGGACCGTTCGCACAACGCCCCGTCGCTCTGCCGAGTGCGTAACGGTGAGAGGGACATTATGAGGGACTGTCCGCCCACAAAACGTAGGGGTTTGGCACCTGCATTAGGGGACTAGCAACGAGAGTATAATTTATTCATTGTGAAAACAAGATTCAAAATTCTTGACATAGATTGTTTGGTAAATTATGCATATCGCTGAGAAAGACGAATAGGAAAGGAATCGTAGAAAAATATATGTATTAAGCGATAAACTTTTGTCCTTTCATTATTTTGTGGATGGTGTCAGCGAAAACAGTTTCATGATGGCTTGAAATTATTTGTGAAATTTGTTGAAAGTCGTCGTGTGCTCTCTTCGGCAAATACCGGATGAATATATTGAGGAGAATTTGTGCCCCGTGAGTTACGCTGCCTCAAGACGTAAACTTGTTTTCTAACCTAAATACTTGATTTGTGTTAAATTTTTGCCTCTCGGAGTGTCTGCACGGTTAGAGGCACCATGTCACGGACTGCGCTGTCCCACCCGCGGGAGGTCCGAGTCCTCCCGCTGGCATGGGTGAGTGTGTTGTTTCTAGCATAAGTTAGTTTAAGTAGTGTGTGAATCTAGGGACCGATGACCTCAGCAGTTTAGTCCCGTAGGAATTCGCACACATTTTTTTGTTAAATTTTTTACGTAAGATTGTACCTCTTAATGCATACATTATGATACCATTTTAAATTTTTAAATACGGTCAATAATTACATGGAGAGAAAAGGAAACGAAATCCCGCGATCGAGCTCTGAAGACCTTGCGATAGTCGACCCACCGCCGTGTCATCCTCAGTCATTCATCATCGGGTGTGGTATGGAGGATCATGGGATCAGCACACCGCACTCTCGGTCGTTGTCGACGTTCCGACCTCGGAGCCGCTATTTTTCGATCAAGTAGCTCCGCATTTGGCCTCACGAGCCAGTCCTCCCAGCAAAGAAAATCCCTGGCAGTACCGGGAACAGACCCAGCTTTCCCGCATGGCACGAGTGTCTATCCCGTTGATCACTCGGCTACGGAGGCGGACTATAATTATATGAAATATGGAAAATCAAAATTTTGTTGCCCCAGCAAGACATTAGATCGCCAACTAGAAACTGAAACCTGGTGAACGAGCCGATGGATAACGGTTTAGTGATATACAGAGGTTGGACAAAAACATGGTGACACCAAAAATACAACGCATAGCCATCTCTAATGGGGTGTAGGAAAGCTGTCGAAATTCAAAACAGCTTCTAGTCGCCTCGGAATGGATAAATACCGGTTCTGTATGGTTTTTAAGGGAATCGTATACCATTCTTCCTGCAAAATAATGGCAAGTTTGGGTAAATATGATGAGGGGGGATAGCGATCACGCGACCGTCTCTCCAAAACAGACCACAGAGGCTTATTAATACTGATATCTGGTGACTGTTGTGGCCAGTGGCGATGCGACAATTCATTCTTTTGTTCACAAAACCAGTCCTGAAGGATGCGAGCTCGGCAAACAGGAACCTAGGAATATTGCATCGCCATTGGAGAACAGACATTGGACCATGGGGTGGATCTTATTACCAAAATGGTCACATAATGCTTAGCAAGAATGCAGCCTTGCAGACTAACGACGGATCTGATGGAAAACCGCCGAACCCCCGCCATGTTTCAGTCTTTTCTCGTAAACTCGGCCGGAAAATGGAAACAGTGTGCAACAAGACTCATCCGACCACTGATGCATAGTCTGGATTTTATAGCTTCGGCACCACGATTGCCTGATAGCGGCAGCTGTCGTCCTCCTACGTTTCGTCACAAACCACTTCAATGACTGTCCGTCACGAACAGTCAGCACATACTTCCGTCCCGGTTGTGACTTAGCGGATGATATTTTCCGCTTTGCCACTACGCGATATAAATCTACGATGCGGAGCCTCTTGAAACACCAAGCACTTCGCCTACCTAAGTTACAAATGCACTCACTATACGAGTACCCGCTTTCTGATTCACTTAGCTCCGACATTATGTACTCACATCTGTACAGAACACTGTTCTGAACAAGACTGATGAAATGTATTGATGACATTGCACAGATGCTTTTCGTGGTTAACCTTGGCTGCCATCTGCATTTACGCTATGCTCAAGCACGCATTTCTCTGTAGATACCGTTTCTATAGGAAGACTGCAACGCCATAATTATGACTGTAGCCAAATGTAGGAAGATCTGGAGAATATCGATTATTGGAATAGGACAGTTGACACAATGTAAATAAATGCAACGTACTCCATAAAATTAGGCCCTAAGGTCGATTACAGTTCGATCGCAAATTTGGCAACATGTCACTCAAAACAGTAATAGCTGTGATATATCTAGGAGTAACCGTCCGGAGCGACCTACAGAGTAACGATAGCATGGAATTAGTCGTAGCAGAAGAATTCCATTGAATTCATTCACGAAAGAGGTAACTTACAAAACAATCGTGCAACCGATTGTTAAATATTTTCTGTCAGATTGGGATGCTTACCAGTTAGGATCAATAAAATACATAGAAAACATCCATAGAAGAGTAAAACGTCTCGCCACGGGTTCGTTAAGAAAGCATAAGAGCGTACGTTCAAAGAAGATTGAAGCAAAGGTTTTACTTCCTCCCACATTAATATTGCGGAATGACCAAAGTCAAAGAATTTACCAGATAAATTTCGTTATTTAGGCCACCAAATAACTAGAGTTCATCAAACAAAGACGGGGAATAGCAAGAAATGCATTTCAGAAAAAGAGAAATTTATTATTATCAAATATAAAAGAGGGAATCTTTGCGCCAAATGTGGCCTTTTACGGAAGTAAAGTGTGGAAGAAAGAAGTTCAGACAGTAATAGAATAGAAGCTTTTGAAATGTTGTGTTAAGAATGCCGAAAGTTAGGCGGGCACATCGAATAATTAATGAAGAGGTACGGAATCGAATTGGAGGAAAAATTAATTTATGGCTTTACTTGACTGTAGGAAAGAATAGGTTAATAGGATGGATCATGAGGCATCAAGGACTCGTCACTTTGGTGCTGGAGGAGATTATGGAAAGAAAAAGTTGAAGAAAGAGACCAAGGAATGAATATAATAAGAAGGATCAACTGGGTATAGGTTGTAGTAGTCACGCAGAGATGAAGCGCACAGTACACCGTAGCATGGAGAGCGGTATCAAATCAGTCTTCGGACTGGAGCCCACAACCAGTTTACGGAGACTTACCAACAGTCGTTCTTCCGAGGCACCAATCATGATTGCATCAGGCAAATGGGTAAATCGCAGTGGTATGAGAAGTATCTTCCACCACGTACCGGAAAGTAGCTTGCAGATTATACACGTAGACAAATACTTCGGTGGTTCGAGGTCTAGGCGACACAGTTGTCGCATTTTCAAGAGACAGTTCACAGTTTCTGTTCTTGAAAAACCGTCTCAGATGATCATGTCGTCGAGGCGACATTAAACTCGAATTTTCCTTCCTAGATCCTGTAAGTGAATCATTTACAACAGGGCACATCTGAGGAGGCAGTTCACACCAACAGTGCTGAAAAGTCCATGGAAAGTTGAATACTAAATGGGCCACGTACGTTTGAGAATTAACTGGATGGAATGATGGACGCACTGACATGTGGGAAACGGCCTGAAACGATTAATCTCGCTACCAGGTGGACTGTGACAGACTTACAGTTCAGGAAGAGCCGGCGGCTCACCACGGTTGGTCGAACCTGACTGCACGCTCAGTAACACTCATGTGGAAAGTGTATCCTTTCAGACGCACGAGAGCAGTGCGTCAACCAACCGTTTCGCAGACCAGTCTCCCGTGAAAGTCGGCCTGGTAGCGGAAACGGCAGTTCATTCTGCTAGAATCTCTGTTGTGTAAGACTGAGAGTAATGTGTAATGCAAGTTAAAAGTTCCGGGACAGGCAAGGAAAATGTACGCCTGCACGGGCAGGAAAATGTGCAGTCTACTTGCAAAGCGAGATCCCAACTGGCATCCTTGCACTTGGGTTGCGTGAAGTGACGACGACGGCCACTTTGTGGCTTCCGTACCATTTCTCGCCTTCCTCACCCACGTATAAGATGTTAATGGGACGGTTCTTTCAGGTCGCAGTCTGTAGGCTCTTTCCCAGGCAGGGTCCTGTTAAAGATCTCGTTAACATGTAACAGCGTTACGGCGTAATATGGTGCAACACAGAGTTGCACAACGGACACACAGACTCGGCGCAGCTGCCGTTATTAAGGATTTGCGGCGTTTGCGTAAATTGTTCTTCTATTTGACGGTGTCTAGGTGTCAAGACACCCTGTAACCTGGCACATCGTTCTTGTGCTAGCGGGTGTAATACAGCTGTCATACGTAGATGGCGTCGTATAGTGAAATGATGTACCAACATTTCGGTCACAACTGCAAGCGTGTCAGGGTATGTAATAGTACTGAAGCAATATAACTTTGAGAATTATAGGGCTACTCATAGGTATCTCTGGAGTTCTGCGCCAAAACGAGACGTGCAGAAAATAGAAACGAATCAGTGGACAGAGTCTCTCCCCAAGGTTCGATGTGTAATACGCACCGTGGCGTAGCTGCACTAGGACGCAGGAGTGTCAGAACATGTAGAAAAAGATACCCTCAGTATTGTAGCATCGTATCAGTTCACGCACGCAGATATGCAGCACAACGAATATACAGGGTGATTCAAAAAGAATACCACAACTTTAAAAATGTGTATTTAATGAAAGAAACATAATATAACCCTCTGTTATACATCATTACGAAGAGTATTTAAAAAGTTTTTTTTTCACTCAAAAACAAGTTCAGAGATGTTCAATATGGCCCCCTCCAGACACACGAACAATATCAACCCGATACTCCAACTCGTTCCACACTCTCTGTAGCATATCAGGCGTAACAATTTGGATAGCTGCTGTTATTTCTCGTTTCAAATCATCAATGGTGGCTGGAAGAGGTGGCCGAAACGCCATATCCTTAACATAGCCCCATAACAAAAAATCGCAGGGGGTAAGATCAGGGCTTCTTGGAGGCCAGTGATGAAGTGCTCTGTCACGGGCTGCCTGGCGGCCGATCCATCGCCTCAGATAGTTGACGTTCAGGTAGTTACGGACAGATAAGTGCCAATGTGGTGGCGCTCCATCCTGCTGAAATATGAATTGTTGTGCTTCTTGTTCGAGCTGAGGGAACAGCCAATTCTCTAACATCTCCAGATACTGTAGTCCAGTTACAGTAGCACCTTCGAAGAAAAAGGGACCAAAAACTTGATTGGCTGAAATGGCACAGAAAACGTTCACCTTAGGCGAGTCACGTTCATACTGTTTCCCGCGGATTCTCAGTGCCCCATATACAGACATTGTGACGGTTGACTTTCCCGTTAGTGTGGAAAGTTGCTTCATCACTAAACACAATCTTTGAAACGAAAGATTCATCTGTTTCCATTTGAGCAAGGATAAAATCACAGAAATCGATTCTTTTAATCTTATCAGCTGCAGACAGTGCTTGAACCAATTTCAGACGATAAGGTTTCATAACTAACCTTTTTCGTAGGACTCTCCATACAGTTGATTGTGGAATTTGCAGCTCTCTGCTAGCTCTGCGAGTCGATTTTCCTGGGCTGCGAACAAATGCTTGCTGGATGCGTGCTACATTTTCATCACTCGTTCTCGGCCGTCCAGAACTTTTCCCTTTGCACAAACACCCATTCTCTGTAAACTGTTTATACCAACGTTTAATACACAACCTATCAGGAGGTTTAACACCATACTTCGTTCGAAATGCACGCTGAACAACTGTCGTCGATTCACTTCTGCCGTACTCAATAACACAAAAAGCTTTCTGTTGAGCGGTCGCCATCTTAGCATCAACTGACGCTGACGCCTAGTCAACAGCGCCTCAAGCGAACAAATGTACAACTAAATGAAACTTTATAGCTCCCTTAATTCGCCGACAGATAGTGCTTAGCTCTGCCTTTTGTCGTTGCAGAGTTTTAAATTCCTAAAGTTGTGGTATTCTTTTTGAATCACCCTGTATGTCCAAAGCGAGCTGCCTGCACGCCTTCCCGCGCCATTCATGTCAGCGACTTCAACGGCACATTGGCGTCTGTCCCGTCGCAGAGGTTGCTCATACTGAGTACCTATAGTGTGAATTAACACACGGAGAGACACTCTATCCATCGATATGTGTCTGATACAAATACAGGGTGACAATTATTGAACAATATATAAAAACGTAAATTAGTTGTATACCACGGCGTGCACACACTTTATCCAACATGTCAATGTCACTACAGATATTCGGATTTAGGTTATGACATGTTCCATATGCCTGCCATCATTGGCAATGATGTGACGCAGACGAATAGCGAAATTCTGCATGACCCGCTGAACTATCGAAACATCGATGCCGTCGATGATGTCCTGAATGGCCGTTTTCAGCTCGGCAGTGGTTTTGGGTTTACTGCTGTACATCTTTTTTTAATACGGCTCTATAAAAAGGAGATCCAGAGAATATGGTGGCCAATCGAGGCCCATGCCAGTGGCCTTTCGGTATCCCAGAGCCAGAATGCGGTCCCCAAAGTGGTCCTTCAGGACATCAAACACTTGTCGAGCACCGTCTTGCATGAACCACATGCTGTCGAAATCAGGGTCACTTTGAATAACAGGGATAAAATCATCTTCCAAAACCTTCACGTATCGTTCGGTTGTCAACGTGCTATCAACGAATATCGCACCGATTATTCCGCGATTGGATATTGCAGACCACTCAGTCATCCGTTGAGGGTAAAGAGATTTCTCGACCAGGAAACGCGTATTCTCAGTCCCCCAAATGTGTCAATCTTGCTTATTGACGAACCTTTCCAAATGAAAGTGCAATTCATCGCTAAACCAAACCATACATTCGCATACTAATTCCCATCATGCCCCGTGGCCACCCGCGCAGTTTGAACGTCCTAACGCAAACCGTTCAGATGTTATGAAGATTTTATTTCATATAGTTCAATAATTGTCACCCTTTATATACACTGCGGTTTCCGCACAGACGTTTTCTGAAACCCTGAAGGTATGAATAACCCTGTATATTTTCGTCACTAATACTTCACTAATTCCTTAAAAGGAGCGTAAATAACATTTGTCATATGGCTGGTTGTCGGGAGTGGAGAAACAGAGAGATGATATTACTTACTGATTCTTATTTAAGACGATTTTTTCCCCCTGAATGTTGGGTATGGTGGTAACTCTGAATTTTCATCTATATACGTCATAATCCGTAAAAAACCTAATGGTGTGTGGCGCAGGGTATGTCTGGTACCACTAACTGATCCTCCCTCTCTGATTCGCGAATGGCTATAACTTCTCGAATTTTTTTAATCGTGGTCGTTATGCGAGATGTATGTGGCAGAAAGTGCACTCCCGATATTTCGATATTAAACCTCTCCGTGACGCACAAAGCCGCTCTTGTAATGAATGCCAATGGAGTTTGTTGAGCACCTCGACAACGCTCTCGCACCGACTGGACGGTCCCGTGATGGATCGCACCGCTCTGTGTTGGATCTTCTCCACCTCTTCTATCAGTCCTACAGGACACGAATCCCGCATTGATGAACAATACTCAAAAATCTGTCAAAATGTGTGTGAATTCTTATGGGACTTAACTGCTAAGGTCATCAGTCCCTAAGCTTACACACTATTTATCCTAAATTATCCTAGGGACAAACACATACACCCATGCCCGAGGGAGGACTCGAACCTCCGCCGGGACCGGCCGCACAGTCCACGACTGCAGCGCCTCAGACCGCTCGGCTAATCCTGCGCGGCAAAAAAATCTGTCGAACAAGCAACTTCCTTCGTGGATGAATTACATTTCCTTAAGATTCTTCCTATGGGTTTCAATGTGATATCTGCGTTTCCTACTTTTTTATATGGTCATTCCACTTAAGGTATCTCTGGGTAGTTAGTCCTAGATATTTTACGGCTGACACTGTTTCCAGCAGTTTGCCATTAATAGTGTAGTTGTAAAGTAGTGGCTTTCCTTTGCTGCGTTAAGTTACATTTATTTACGTTCAGAGTCAACTGACAGAGCCTGCAACATTCATCAATCCACTGGAGGGTCATTATGTCAATCGATACTGTCTTTCCACGGTGCTACTCTGTTGCAGACAATCGTATCACTTGCGAACAAAAAGCAGCCGACGCTTTCTACTAGTTCATTTATATACATTGTAAACAATAACGGTACTATCGCAATTTCTTGTGGTTCTACTTTTCTGTGACGTGGTGCTCCTTCGGCGAGGTCCTTTAGCTGTTAGCGGCAAGAGTGATGACAGCATATCCGAGTTGCATTGCCCCAGTAGTATTTCACACACAGATGAAGACCACTTCCGTAGTGAATGAAACTTGCATATATCATTTTACAGTGTGACGCGACATACAAACCAGAAGTATTGTAATGGTGTGACGCAAAGCCTTGACTCTTAATTTAGGTTGCCATGGCAGCAGAAGAAATATTTTGAGCAGTGGTCCAATTACTCTGAAGTTTGAACGTTTTAGAGTCCGTCCGTTTCCTCGTGTAATCCCGATGATGTGAAAAAGAAATATGTCAATTCGAGGAAGGAAATATGGGAATATTTAAGCTGTTGCGAACGTCGTAAGTAATTGTCACCTAGCGTGTCACCTTCTATTGAGGTGGTCACCATGATAGGATGACGTAAGGAAGATTGTTACCAGCCATGTCCAGCGCAGGTCAGTGTGGACTTCTCGAAGGATACATGCGGAGTCTCTGAAATGAAATGAAACAATCGTGTGGCATTGTTGGCCGGGAGGCCCCACCCGCGGAAGTTCGGCCACCGGGTTGCAAGTTTAATTTGAGGTGACACCACATTGGGCGACATGCGCGTCGGTGATGATGAGATGAATATAAGGACAATACAACATCCATGTCACGAGCGGAAAAAATCTCCAACAGTGCCGGGGATCTAACCCGGGCCTGCTGCATAATATGTATACACGTTAACACTCACAAGGGAACCTCCCCATCGCATCCCTCTCAGATTTAGTTATAAGTTGGCACAGTGGATAGACCTTGAAAAACTGAACACAGATCAATCGACAAAACAGGAAGAAGTTGTGTGGAACTATGAAAAAAATTAGTAAAATATACATACAAACTTAGTAGTCCATGAGAAGATAGGCAACATCAAGGACAATGGGAGTCAAGGTGCGCCGTGGTCCCGTGGTTAGCGAGAGCAGCTGCGGAACGAGAGGTCCTAGGTTCTAGTCTTCCTTCGAGTGAAAAGTTTAATTTTTTATTTTCAGTTTATGACAAACTCTTATGTTTTTATCACTATTTTGGGAGTGATTATCACATCTACAAGAAAACCTAAATCGGGCAAGGTAGAAGAATCTTTTTACCCATTCGCTAAGTTTACAAGTTAGGTGGCTCGACAACATATTCCTGTCATGTGACGCACATGCCGTCACCAGTGTCGTATAGAATATATCAGACGGGTTTTCCCGTGGAGGAATCGGTTGACCTATGACCTTGCGATCAAATGTTTTCGGTTCCCATTGGAGAGGCACGTCCTTTCGTCTACTAATCGCACGGTTTTGCGGTGCGGTCGCAAAACACAGACATTAAACTTATTGCAGTGAACAGAAATGTCGATGAACGAACGGACAGATCATAACTTCGCGAAAATAAAGAAAGTAAAATTTTCAGTCGAGGGAAAACTTGAACCAAGGACCTCTCGTTCTGCAGCTACTCACGCTAACCACGGGACCACGGCGCTGCTGAGTTCGCGTTCTCCTTGATGTTGCCTATCTTGCATATGGACTACTCAGTTTGTATATTTTACTAATTTTTTTCACGGTTCCATAGAACTTCTTCCTGTTTTCTCGATTGATCTGTGTTCAGTTTTTCAAGGCCTATCCACTGTGCCAGCTTATAACTAAATCTGAGGGGGCTGCGATGGGGAGGTTCCCTTGTCAGCTAAGCAGGCGGATTCAAGGAGTCTCTCTTGACTGAGAGAGAGTACCGGAGTTCGCAATGCCATTTTGTACATGAGTTTTCGATAGCACACTCGTAGTCTGTAAACACATAGACAGCCTCGCTATTTTTATTCATCGAACAAATTACAAAAATCTCCTATTCCCAGTTCCTTCTAACGTTTGTCTGGGACATTAGAGATGCACCTCAAGCGGAAATCCTGAACTAAATATTCCCAAGCCCTCTGACCCATTATTTGCCTGAAAACAAAGGAGAATTCTATAACAGCACGCTCTGCCATATTCGGTAGGCTGTCGTCCAGAGGAAATGAAATGTTGTTAAACAAGATGCACCAAGAAGTGTTACACCTTTTTCTTTATCACAGGATCAAATAACTTCAGTACGTGGTAATACAAGTCAGTGTTTGTAGCGAACAAAGACAACGGTGCACAGAAACTGTAGGAAGTAAAATCTGTGGTTTGACGAGGACGAGAGATTTTCTCCCGCTGTGCCTTACAGGCGGTAAGAAACACACATTGGCCGGTATGCAGCTTTCTCTGCCTGGACACGGATGCACCGGCTTTCTGCGGATCCTAATAAAATCTGGCGCGGAAGATTTACTACCCTTCTGCTTCATAGTTCATAGAAAGCTCTCCGGTCTCGCAATCGGTTATGGTGTCTGGGAAAACGTGGAGACGCAATTCGAGAATATTAGTTGAAAGGAGCTATCACTGTGACGTACAGGGTCAGTCTGCAATTCCGTGCGTCGCAGCTGTAAGGAAGTACAATTTCCCGTCAAGGTTTCTCTCTTTGACACGCGTGTCCGAAGTGCGCACACGTTACTGCCTAACAAGTGGAATGTTAGTGTTCTCCGTCTGACCAATGGAATGCTAGTATTTATCATCAAGAGGATCCCCACTCTGTGTGTGCGTGACTTGCGTATTGGCCTGCTGCAAACTGAATACGCAACAGCAGCGTCGAGAAAGTCCGTCAGATTCGTCACCGAAAGCTGCAGCTGAGAACCGTACTTTGTTTCTGTGAAGTCAGACCTCAGTGACGCCACATTATTTTAAAACTCTGTTATTGCTGCTGTTGTGGTTTGCAGTCTACCCTGCGGGAGCCTCTTCATCCCTGCATAACTACTGCACCCTGTATCCAACTGAAGGCACTTACTCTATTGAAGCCTTGGTTGTCATCTAAAGTTACGATTCCCCCACCTTTCACCATTGCCAGGGCAGCTATACTTTACCGATTCAACATGTTTCCTTTAAACACACTCTTTCTTCTTTGTACAGTTATAACATGAAGCTCCTTTCTTTCTTATTCAGTTCATTATCTCTTCATTAGGTACCCCAACTGCCCATCCAATCTGCAGCATTGTAACGCCACACCTCAAAAACTTCTACTATCATCTTGTCTGCACCGCTTATCGACCAAGTTTCACTTCTATATGAGGTTACGCTCCGGAGAAAAACTTTCAGACTTTCTAAGACAGCTTTTCTTCTTTTACTTGTGCCTTTTTCCCGGATCCACTCATCTTATCATCGAATTTGGCATTATTAATTTTAAAGAGTGGCCGAATTCCCTTCCTGTCACCAACCCGTTACCTCCCGGTACGGAACGTCTGTACCGCAAATGTCTGCGTGTAAGGTGAAAGTGTGCGAAAGTTTTCTAAATGTTTGCAAACCATGTAACTGAAGTGGGGCGCGAGTACCAGCCAGATATTCACCTAGTGCGACGTGGGAACCAGCTAAAAACACATCCAGGCTGACCGGCACTCCGACAATCCTCGTTAATCCGCCAGGCGCTTTCGTTCCGGGGCTGGTCCCGGAAGGGACGCATTGAAACGCACGGCTTTCCGGGAGGGCCTCGCAGGCAACCCTGAAGATATCAGACAGTCACATCGGTACCAAACGGTGTATATCGACGGAGTATAAACCAAAGCTCCAATATAGTTTGGTCTACGAGCTGTCGCCCAGAAACATGTACGTGAACGAAAAGTAATAAGTAACAGCTGGCCAACGGAGCACAGGAAAGCATTACTGTGAGCTTCTGTCGTGTAAAGCTTTCATAGGGTAATCGGAAGAGCGTTATTTTGTCGTATGAAGCGTCCTGGGATCGAGCCCTGGTCACGCCTGTTTTTATACTGCAGTACGCGTAAAATGTTGTGTGGGACATGTTTCTGACATGTAAAAGGCCTGTTCGGAATTTATAGCAATGTTCTATTAGCAGTCCGCTTTCGTTTCGTTCATTTGAAAGCAGTAAACCTATAGTGTACATTTGTACTTTCACAGAATAAAAATAAATGATGGGAACAGTCAATAGAATACTGCAATGGAATAATGTTCTTAATCTGCACTCCCTCAAGTGCAGTCAATAGTGTTCCCCATGTTTCTGTAATTCTCACCGTCATGGCTCGATAGTGGCTAAACTCATAGATGAACCCAGGCCCATTGAAACTTCGGCACAGTACTGTTTCAGACACTAGCTTCCATTCTGCAATTTACAGGGTGGATTCGCAAATGTGGGATTCATCAAATCTACTTGGTGTGCGAAAGTAATTTGCTTGACACACTGTACGCAGCTACTATTCTAAAACCTTTCTTCCTGAATGAACGACACTGTGCGTGTGTGGTGGTGTTTGTATTGATTTCTAAACGTTATGTACTTATTATTATTATTACTTTGTTTATTATTATTATTGCTACACTTATTATTTTTATTATTATTGGTATTGTTGTTGTTATTACAAGTAATACTTCCTCATGCGTCATGTAATTATTTCTTTACTCATCTGTTGCGATTGTTTATGCTTATTCTGTGAAACTGCGGATGTACTCTATATGTTTGCTACTTTCAAATAAACGAAGTGAAAGTACAAAAGCTGGCATGAGTATGGCTCGAATCCAGGACCCTTGGTATGACAAAATAACACTCGACAGACTTCCCCATGGAAGATCTACGAGACAGGACTTCACAGTTATGCATTTCCTGTGCTCCGTAGGTTAGGTGTTACTTATTACTTACCGTTGACGCACGTGTCCCAGGACGACAGCACACGGAAGAAACTATATCGGAGTTTTGGTTGATACTCTGTCGATATACAACGTTTTGTACCTATCTGACTGTCTACCATCTGAAGGTTTGGGTGTTAGAGTTCTAACATTGAAGTTATATGTTAACATACATCAGATTTTCAGAAAAAACCGTTTCCTTTTATTGCCAACGTACACTGTACACCTTATTTCGTCTTGCGTCGTCGGCTATTTTGCCTCGCAAACAGGTAAACTCGTCTCCTGCCTTCGGTGTCTCGTTTCCTGATCTAATGCCGTCAGCATCACCCAACAGGCCGCAACCGGCGGTTAGTGTTGCTGCCACTAGATCGCTAGGGGAGTGCACGTTTATGCTGTCCTAACCAATTCGTCTCATCTTCATCGACGCACAAGTCACCGAAGTGGCGTCAAATAGAAAGACTTGCACCAGCGGCCCAGCAAGTCCAGGCGCAGTCTTCCGGTCAATTGTGCCGTAAGGTCAGCATCACTTGACTTAATTTTATTGCACCCCTTTACTCTCAAATGGCTCTGAGCACTATGGGACTTAGCATCTGTAGTCATCAGTCCCCTAGAACTTAGAACTACTTAAACCTAACTAACCTAAGGACATCACACACATCTATGCCTGAGGTAGGATTCGAGCCTGCGACCGTAGCGGTCACGCGGTTCCAGACTCCTTTACTCTCGTTTCATCTTTATTTATATTATCTTTTCTAGCATTTTGAAGATACTTTGTATTTCGATCAACTGAACTCCAAGTTCTTTGCCACCTCGAAAGAATTACAATGTCATCGGCGAACCCTGATGTTTTTATTTCTCAGCCCTCAATTTTACTCACTTTTCCGAGTTTCTCCCGGGGATGCTTTTACAGTTTCCTCTATGTGCAGACAGGGGGAAAGAACCCATTACCTTTATCACTAAAAGTGTCTTTTTCTTACAGTTGGCTCCAAAACCTCAGTAAATTATAAGAAAAACATAACTTACTCAAGGACTTTCATTAGAATGAATACGTTTTATTTCATTCTGCGCTAGTGACTGGCTTCTGTAATTGCACCATTTTCAGGAGCCCATACAACATAACAATGAACGCAAATAGAGCGCAGTTCCGGAACATACAGGGTGTTACAAAAAGGTTCGGCCAAACTTTCAGGAAACATTCCTCACACACAAATAAAGGAAAGATGTTATGTGGGCATGTGTCCGGAAACGCTTAATTTCCATGTTACAGCTCATATTAGTTTCGTCAGTATGTACTATACTTCCTCGATTCACCGCCAGTTGGCCCAATTGAAGAAAGGTAATGTTGACTTCGGTGCTTGTGTTGACATGCGACTCATTGCTCTACAGTACTAGCATCAAGCACATCAGTACGTAGCATCAACAGGTTAGTGTTCACCACGAACGTGGTTTTGCAGTCAGGCAGTAGGGGCGGACCAATTCCATGGCCTCCACGCTCTCCTGACCTCAACGCTCTTGACTTTCATTTATGGGGGCATTTGAAAGCTCTTGTCTACGCAACCCCGGTACCAAATGTAGAGACTCTCCGTGCTCGTATTGTGGACGGCTGTGATACAATACGCCATTCTCCAGGGCTGCATCAGCGCATCAGGGATTCCATGCGACGGAGGGTGGATGCATGTATCCTCGCTAACGGAGGACATTTTGAACATTTCCTGTAACAAAGTGTTTGAAGTCACGCTGGTACGTTCTGTTGCTGTGGGTTTCCATTCCATGATTAATGTGATTTGAAGAGATGTAATAAAATGAGCTCTAACATGGAAAGTAAGCGTTTCCGGACACATGTCCACATAACATATTTTCTTTCTTTGTGTGTGAGGAATGTTTCCTGAAGGTTTGGCCGTACCTTTTTGTAACACCCTGTATAAGTTATACACAAACTAGCTGCAGGATTATAACATAAAAACAGCTAAGTGAGATACCGTAGGCAGCTATTTTCCGTTAATACAAATAAGTGACTTGCTTTTTGTCCATGTCTCACGGAATTAATTGGTTTCAATAAAATGTGAAAATTACTTGCTAGGGTTACAGCGAAGACCTCAACGGTAGTGAAGGCGGAGAGAACGAATCTCGGTACGGTGGAACTAGCGGAAGAGGCACATAATACAATAAATCCACCTTGCGTCTGACTTGTAACAAGCGGCACTGTGGTCGGCGTCTGTTCACCAGAGGTGCGGCCGTAATACAAATTCTGGAACTAACCACTCCAGTCTTAACCACTGAGCTTTTCTGAGCTCAACCCTTTGATTCTAAGTACTATTATGGAGCGTTTGAGTAATTACAAAATTACCCCAGGTGGTAACAAATCCTCCGCCATCAGTGGCGCAACTAGTCTATCGGATTCTGGGGAGACTAGGCTGAAACGCTATATCCCAAACCAGAGGAAATCGAAGTCTTTTGACCGACTCATGGCCAAGGTCGAAACATTTTTTGGCACTATCAATATTAACTCTCTCTTGACACCAGGAAAACTCTATAAATTAGGAGACACACTAAAAGAACAAAATATCAAAATTTTAGCCCTGCAAGAAACAAGGTTGCCTGATGAGAATACCATGGATTTTGGAAACTACCGATTGTTTAAAAGTAAAACATGTTTAAAAGTAAAACAGACAAAAGAATTCTTAAAAACACTCCGCATCTGGGTGTTGCATTCGCAATTTCGCAAGACATTCTTGGCTCCGTAATCGAAGTAAATCCAGTAAACAACAGACTAATGACAATTTCCATGAAATGTGCAAATAAAATGTACTGTTTAATCAACGCACACATGCCTATCAACCAGGAGAATAAAACAAATCCAGAAAAAGTAAATAAGTCATGGGAAGTGTTAGAGAATACAGTCTCCAAAATTCCTCAAAATTATGTAAAGATTTTAATGGGTGATTTTAATGCGCAGTTAGGGAAAGAGAGAAAATTTAGAAAAACGGTCGGTGAATTCCCTGCACATAAATGGACCAATCAAAATGGAAAGAGGCTGGTAGAATTTTGCAGAAATTTCAATCTCAAAATTATGTCAAGTCATTTTAAGAAAAAACCTTCAAAACAAAAGACATGGCGATCACCTAACAAGGACATAGGTGAATTCCAAATTGACCATATTGCAATCTCGTATCCATGTCACAAAGAAATTTTAAATGTTCAAGTTCGTAAAGGCGCCAATATTGACTCAGACCATTACTTAACCCGTGTGAAACTAAAGCTAAAACCCCAAAATTTCAACAAAAGGACACCATTAATCCCCAAATTTGACACCAGTAAAATCCAACCATCATTATTAGCAGACGAATTTGACAAAACAAGTGCACAAAATTGGGAACAACTCAAACACAAGATTATCAAAACAGCTCAAGATCAAATTCCTTTACGAAAACACAAGAAACATGCTTGGTGGAATGAAAACTGTGATCATGCAATTAAAGCCAGACAAGAGGCATTTAAAGCATGGAATAGCAACAAGACAGAAGACACATATGATACATTCATGACAACTAGAAAAGACACTTCAAAACTAATTAGACAAACAAAAAGACAATATGAGAATAGTCAACTCTTAGAAATTGAAGAAGATTTTCAGAAATACAATACCAGAAATTTTTATAAAACTTTTAAAACCAAAATAAAGGGGTACCAACCCCAGAATCTTTGCTTCAAGAAGGAAAATGGACAGTTGGCTCTTAACAACCAAGAAAATTGCAAAGAACTTTCTAAGTATTTTAAGAATCTTCTAAATTGCCCCGAGCCCACAGAAAGATTTCCACCAAAAATTCCCCAACAATGCAGTCCAGTTTCACTTGCACCAAATGAAGAGGAAATCATTAAAGAAATTCATAGGTTGAAAAACAACAAAGCATCTGGTGAAGATGGAATTGTTGCAGAACTTTTAAAGGCAGCTGGTCCAAAAACCGTTAAAGAAATTACTTCAATCATGCAAAACATTTGGCAAACTGAAAAAATTCCTGATGAATGGAAAACCGCCTTGATTCACCCACTTCATAAGAAGGGAGACAAAACTGATGTTAATAATTACAGAGGAATTTCTCTTCTTCCAGTCACATACAAAATCCTCTCTCAATGTCTTCTGAACCGAGCACAACAGCAACTTGAATGGAAAATTGGCGAATATCAAGCAGGTTTCAGGCCAAATAGATCTTGCCCAGAACAGATTTTAGTCCTCAAACTAATTCTCAGACATCAAAAAATTTACAATAAAAAACTAGTTTGTACCTTTGTAGATTTTAGAAAGGCTTATGACTCAGTGGATCGTGAATCTCTTTTCCAAATTGTGAAAGAACAAGGCCTGGATCCTAAAACCACGGCAATTATCAGAGACACGCTAACTGGTACAAAATCAAAAGTAAAGTTCAGAGGAGAAATTTCAGAATCCTTTGAAATAAAAACAGGCGTGAGGCAAGGTGATGGACTCTCTCCGTTGCTATTTAACTGCGTTCTAGAAAAAGTAATACAAGAGTGGCGCGAACGAAAATTGGAGTTCAAAATTGACCAACCAGTGAAATTAGGACGAACAAATATTCGAATAGACTGTTTGGCCTTTGCAGACGACTTGGTTATTCTAACACAGGACATCCAAATTGCTCAGAAACAAATAGAAATCCTTAAAGAAACAGCAGAAAGAGTAGGTCTCCAAATCTCATTTGAAAAAACACAGTATATGACTAGCAACAAACTGGCACCCAAACTTTTGGAAACTAAGTATGGAAAAATCAAAAGAGTTTCGCAATTCAAATATTTAGGTGAAACAATCTCAGAGACTGGTCTAGAAAAAATTGGAAATGAAATTCGTTGTCAAAAGATGGAGACAGCTTTTAGACTTACAAAAGACATCTACAACAAAAAATGTCTCTCGAGGTACTCTAAATTGAGACATTACAACACGGTCATAAAACCAGAGTGCCTTTATGGGGCTGAAACGCTAATTAAAAACAGAAAAAAGGACATTCAAGAAATCCAAAAAAGAGAAAGAAAAGTAATCAGAAAAATTCTAGGTCCAAAATATACTGAAGAAGGAACATACAGGCTAAGAGCAAATAGTGAAATTCAACAATACACCAGCATATATTCAGATATGAAAAAACGCAGATTAAAATTTTATGGGCATATTAAAAGAATGGATGCTACCAGACTAACTAAACAAGTAGTGGAATTCTACGAAAATCGAAGTAAAGCTAAATTTGAGACAATAAAATGGATTGCTGCTATAAAAGAGGACATGAAAGAGGCAGATATAAAACAAGATGAAATTCAAGACAGAAAATTATTTAGGCAAAAAATTCATGACTGGGTAGTTGGTCAAGCTGAAAAACCAAAGAAAACTGGAACCACATGGTCTGATGAAAGGAAAAGAGCTCATTCCGAGAGAATGAAAACAATTTGGGCAGAGAGAAAGTCTAAAAGAAAATAACTGAATGCCCCGTGATTGTACTTCGCGTGGTCCAGTAGGGCCCAAACGTGAATAATAATAATAAAATGTGAAAATTACAGCTCGCATGATTCCGGCTTAAAACTTCCTGAAGTGCTACCACTTACTGAAATGTGTAGATGATGAACAGACTATATTTTACAAGTAATAAAATAACATCAGGAGAATTACACGCCACTATAAGTTTCTAGGACTAGCTATTGACAAAATGCAAGAATGTATGCTGGCAAAATACACATGCTCTGTTATCGCCGCTTTTGTAAGCAGATTTTGTAAAATGTTGTGACTTGATGATAAATTTTGGCCTGAAGGCAATTTCTTTGTTCCTGTCGTCTACGTAAACATACGTACTCCACAATCCACTGTACCGTGCGTGGCAGAGGGTACCCTGTGCTACTTATTTACTTTCCTGTCCCACTCGCAAACAAAGCGAGGAAAAAACGACTGTCTATATACCTCCGCATGAACCCTTATTTCTCGTACCTTATAGTAGTGGTCCTTACGTGAAATTTATGTTGGCGGCAGTAGTGTAGTTCTGCAGCCAGATTGAAATGCTGGTTCTCTAATTTTCTCAGGAGCGTTCCTCCAGAAGAACTTCGTCTTCCCTCCATAGATTCCCATTTGAGTTTCTGAAGCATCTCCGTAATACTTGCATGTTGTTAGAACCTAACGGTAACAAATCTAGCAGCCCGCCTCTGAATTGCGTCCTTTAATCCGACCTGGTGCGTCCTATATTCGGCCTCCTTTACAGATGAAAGACCATTTACTAAAATTCTCCTAATAAACCGAAGTAGAACATTTCCTTCCCTACCACAATACTCACATGCCCGCTCCAACTGTGTCCTGTGAGTCTTGCGTCACATTCCCCAGGATTTTACTACTTAGCGCTTCGTGAAACATACAATTAACGACTTAATCGATGCTCTTCTCTTTCTCTTCCCTTTCTCATGTTCTGGTTCCGTTTTCATGCCTAACGTCTACCAATTTTTCTTCCGTCTCTGTCTTCACATAATGAGACAGTTCATGTAGTTCTACAAAAATTTTAAATATAGTGTTCCTGATCCTATGTTATCCGCAAGGCTTTCCCCACATCGTCGTATCGGTAACTCATATATATATATATATATATATATATATATATATATATATATATATATATATTGTAAGAGGAAGAAAGAGATTTATGTTTAAATTTTAAACATGATGCTTTCTCGTATCATACAACTACATTTTCGGTACTACTTTTATCTACTTTTATACTTATATATTCTGTTTCAACTTTTTATAGAACGGAACAGACAGACACACACACACACACACACACACACACACACACACACACAAGCGCCCGCGCACAAACACACACACATATATAACGCTTGCGCGGGTGTTTTTCGTTGAAAAGTTGAAACAGAGTGTAGAAATATAACAGTAGTACCGAAAATGGAGTTCATGCGACTGAGAAAGCATCGTGTTTAAAAGTTAAACACAAATCTCTCTCTCTGTTCTATTCACTCTTACTGACCGACTCTCTCTCTCTCTCTCTCTCTCTCTCTCTCTCTTTCTCTCTCTCTGTTCCTATTTAACGAATCTGATATCACGTAGTACACGGACACAGTGAACAATACATACTTGTATTTTATGAATAAAAGTCCTTCGACTCTCTGTATTTCGGTTTTTCAGGTCTTTATTTCCGGTTCGTATTTCAGAGCGAAAGGTCCATTTTCAGGGCTTCTACGATTCACTCGAAATTTTCATCAGGACTTGGCAAAGGCAAAGCACGTGAGGAAGGTTATATTGTCATTTAAATGGAAAACCACGTGAGTACTAGTAAAAAACAAACTACAGCGTTATAAAATACCTGAAAATCCAGATATTTTGTAGCGCCGTGGTCTCTAGTTTTAATGATGTTCACATGTTCTTCAGTTTACATAATAATATAATTTCTCACAGGTGCATCTGCTCCGCCAGGTCATGTCGAAAATCGCGAATGAGTCTTGGAAACGTCGAAGATAGAACTTTAGCTCTGAAGTACGTATTAGAAATAAAAACCTGAAAAATCGAAATACAAACAGTCGACGGACTCTTATTCATAAAATACGAGGGTCGTTCAATAAATATTGGACCACATTTTTTTCTCAGGAAAATATCTCTTCTTAAGAGTTATATTTCGATCACAACGTCAAGCAAAATTTCTTTTACATGTTTTCTACAAAGTCTCCTTCCCTTTCTATGGCCTTACTCTGTACAGTGATCATAGCCACAATCACTACATGAATTACTCTCTCATAATCGCCAAAGTGTGTCGAGCTAGACAGTCCTTAAGTGGCCCAAACGGATGGGTCGTGGCACTCCAGTGACTGCCTTTTTGCTTCCGGTTGAATGTGATGCACACAGGTTTCGTCAACTGTAATGATATATGACAAAAAAGACACGCCATTGTCATGAAACTACTCCAATGTTAAATGAAATGGCTTTTCTCCGAATCTTGTGGTATGTTATGAGAATTCGTGGACTCGTCTTGAACACATCTTTGAATATCCAAGAGTCTGAAACAGTACACAAGCACTTCAATGCTCACCTATAGCTGTACAGACATTTGTTGAGTTGTGATGATCTGCACGAATAATGGTATCCACACGACTCACTATGTCGGGAACAGTGGCTGTGAACGGTGACCCCGAATTTGGCCTATTATGGAGCTCAGTTTCTGCTCTTCCTGACATTTTAATCCTCTTTACTTATCGCCCAACAATACTCCTATCACTTTCATCATTACCTTACACTGCGAACAAACGCTGTGGATGTTCACCACGGTCTCTCTCTGCAACCAAAAATTCAGTTACAGCATGTTGCTTGTAACGAGTAACTTGCGCAGGCTCCATTTTGACGGTTCACTATGACTCTGCCATCCCTCGGAATTGTTCGAAAGTTCTCACACACGCACAAGAAACAGTAAATCTGAAGCACCTAAAGGGAAGTTTTTCTATACACAGGGTGTCCCAGCTATCTTGTCCACCCAAAATATCTCTGGAACAATAACAGCTATTGGAAAACGACTTTCACCGGCATCAATGTAGGACTGGGGCCCATGAATGTACAAATTTGGAAACATTCTAAAACGAAAGGATATGTGTTTTTTAACACAAACTTATGTTTTTTTTAAATAGACCTCCTATATTTTTTCTACAGCAATCCATAGCATGACAAAGCACATACACAATGGCGTTGATTGCATCGCAATATTCCCATTACATCCCGAGATATTAAGACGCGAAGTGGACGCTTGAAACACCCGACATGCGCTGCTAGCGCACGTCCTGAGGCTCAGGCGCGAACCCCATGCTGCCCGTAATCGCGATGTGATTGACATGTGTAATCACACCTCCATACTTATCAAGAGGTCCGAAACGAATAATACGGTCTGCTGCCATCAACTCTCATAAGCACATAATGGTTTCCCTCTTGCACGTTTTACGTATCTACGTACACAATATGAACCAGTACCGATCGGTGTGCACCCGTCAGGTAGTCTTATTTATCCTGCACACCCAAAATAAGGTTTATCTAATGCGTTATATGACCCATTGTGCCTGTCGCGCAGGGCCTGGCTCTACCTAGTCAAGTGTCCAACGTAGTTCCCACTACTGCCACAGTTACCACTTCGCCTTGTTTATGATTTGCGACCCATGCAAACTCCTGTACTCCACCACCCTCCGAGCATCCCATTTGTTGTTGCTTTGGCGTGCAGTACACCGTTTGCCAGTGTAGTCGTGCATCAGAGTAATCTAGTGACGGCACGGAGGTAGTACACATTGTGAATAAACGTTGTGTTTTGGAACTTATACTGTACAGTATAATGTACACGCATGAGGATATGGTAGAAATGCTGCTGATCTATGGAAAATGTACGTTGACAAGAAATGCGTTATGAGATTGCTTGTTTGTTGATAGTACTGTTAGCGAACATTATGATTATTAAGTTAATATGTCTGTTTTCTACCCTACTCTACATACCTGTACTGTACCCTGTTGTAAGTGGACGAAATGCTGTTCAGGCAGAACGACTGTACAGAAGACGATTCCCTGACAAGCCATCGCTTTCGCGCCGGATGTTTGGTCGTCTCGCATTTCGTCTACGTGAAACGGGAAGCTTAAATCCAAGACCTCGACATCGTCCTAGAACACGCACAGATGAACGTGCTGAAGTTGCTGTGCTCGCTACCATAGCTGTGAATCCTCAAATCAGCACACGTCAAATTGAACGTGAAGTTGGTGTGTCGAAATCAAGTGCACAGCGTATTCTTAAACGTCATAAATTTCATCCTTACCATGTTCATTTACACCAGGATCTTCATGGAAATGACTTCCGCAATAGGGTAACATTTTGTCGGTGGGCTCAGCAAAAACTTCTGACTAATCCAAATTTTTTTGCAGATGTTCTCTTTACCGACGAGGCATCATTCTCCAACAAAGGGATTGTCAATATGAGGAATATGCATTACTGGTCCGCAGACAATCCAGAATGGCTCCGTCAGGTAGAGCATCAACGTCCGTGGAAAGTTAATGTTTGGTGTGGGATTATTGGAGATACCATTATCGGACCTTTCTTCATAAATGGCATCCAAAATGGCAGACAATACTCCAGATTTATACGACACAATCTTCCTGTTCTCTTGGACACCGTACCTCTGAACCGGAGAATGGTCATGTGGTATCAGCATGACGGATGCCCTGCACATAACGCCTTACGAGCACGACGACTTCTGAACCGTAAGTTCCCTGGTAGGTGGATTGGACGAGGTGGCCCAGTTAGGCGGCCTGCCCGATCTCCGGACCTTACACCGCTGGATTATTTTCTTTGGGGAGCAGTGAAGGATGCTGTTTACCAACATGAACCAACAACACCAGAGGACATGAAGCAACGCATTATTGATGCTTGTACAGCCATCAAAGAGGAAAAAGTAGCACGAAGTAGGGCATCCTTCATCCGCAGAGTGACCCTATGTATGCAAGCCAATGGGCATTACTTTTAGCATGAGATGTGAACGCTACGTTTAGTATGTAGTGCTGGTATCACAGTGGAAGTTTCTACAAAGGGCCATTTTACCCAATGATGTTAAGAAACATTTGTTTGCAACAATTTGTCATTTAACGCATTAGATAAACATAACATTGATAATTATGTGATAATAAAACTAATTGGTTAAACATGTTTACATTCATCTTCTATGTCCTACCTGAAATTCCCAAATCAAAACATTTTTACCTAAACAACGGTAAAACTTTTAGTCCACTTGCTCGTTTCACTAAAACCATCAACATGAATTTTACTATTACGAGTGAATGATTAACTGTCACTTGCGCTACATCTACAGTAAAGTAAAGTTTTAACGTTGAACGGCATTACCTTTTTAGTAACGGATTAACGATAAGCGAAGATAACTTTGTGACTAACGTTGCGGTACACAGATATGTTACAGAACCGCATCGCCCCTAGCCTATGGGATAAATACCTGCTGGAATGTACGACGTTAATGCAGGATGGCAGCAGACCGTATTATTCGTTTCGGACCTCTTGATAAGTATGGAAGTGTGATTACGCATGTCAATCACATCGCGATTACGGGCAGCATGGGGTTCACGCCCGAGCCTCAGGACGTGCGCTAGCAGCGTCAACTTCGCGTCTTAATATCTCGGGATGTAATGGGAATACTGCGATGCAATCAACGCCATTGTGTATGTGCTTTGTCATGCTATGGATTGCTGAGGAACAAATATAGGAGGTCCATTTAAAAAAACGTAAGTTTGTGTTAAAAACACATATCCTGGCCCTACATTGATACCGGTGAAAGTCGTTTTCCAATAGCTGTTATTGTTCCAGAGATATTTTGGGTGGACAAGATGCTGGGACACCCTGTACTTCACAGGCCGTAAAAAAAATAAGAAAAAGGATGGGAGTTATATATTGAACGACGCTAATATATACGAGGGGAGCTCCAAAAGAAAGTTGCTCATTATTATGGCAAGCCAAATAACTTCTATTGAATGCTGCACTACACTTCAAAGTGACATAGACAAGTGACACTATTTTTCAACTTTAAACAAAGTCTCTGAACGGAACGCTCGAAAAATTCTACCAATCGTTCAATTACTAACGATATAAATCCACTCCTTGGTCATGGCGCCATTCGATAACCACTGAGTGAACGTCCTCGTCATTGGAAAATCTCTCTCGCACCCCCGCCCCCCTCTCCGACACACGAGACACACAAATGTTCTTTCATCTTGCCGAAACGATTGCCTGGACATAGTCGTCTGTGATCGATGGTGATGGCATTTCTTCCAGTCCACCATCATTCGCGTCTGTGGGGCTATGATCAAATTGTTAGCACCATTTCACTATAGTTGGATATGACACTGAGCTTGTTCCATATAATAACAGAATTTCGCGGTGAATTTATTTACATTTCAGACGCTTTCGGCACAAGAATCGTTACTGTCCCTTGTAATTCAACACTGGAATACATTTCCAGTTGCTTCACCACTTAACTTGCACCCTGTGAAGCACCTGTTGCCCGTAACACAGCAGAACGGTGTCTGCTGTAAACCCTGGAATGTGTAACTCTCTTCTAACAATGCGCCACTCTTGTTGAGCAATGGCCTTACAGGGTGACGACATGTACGAGGGCTATTCAGGAACTACGGTCCGATCGGTCGCGAAATGGAAATCACAGCAAAAATCTAATGAAGCTTTGTATAGATGTGATGCGCAGTCTCTCTAGTATGCCTACCGATCACGTCACGTCGCTCTTTCTAGTTCTGAGCGCCTAGTGAACCTGTAAAGACGCCTAGAAAACGACGTGTTCTGCCATGTATGAGAGCCTCGTGAGAGATTTCGCCTGATTTCATGCAGCCCGCATAACATAACCGTCATGTGTCTCCTTCTTCATGCCAGTTCTCGGCAACATGCCGTAGGGCCAATGAAATCTTCCTGCAGCGTTTACTAGGGGAAGTATCTGATCACCCACAATTGGCTCCCCCTGAGATTCATCCCTGCTCACATGTATCACTGGCTATGACGACAACATTTTGACACAGACAACGAGACGTAGACTGGGGTAGAGAATTGGCGGAAAACACAGGCGACTGCCTTCTGTGACAACGCTATGACAAATGTATTACTCGGAGCGGTGACTATGTAGAGAAGTAGTTGGAAGGTGTTATTGTTGTTGTTGTGGTCTTCAGACCTGAGACTGGTTTGATACAGCTCTCCATGCTACTCTATCCTGTGCAAGCTTCTTCATCTCCCAGTACTTACTGCAATCTACATCCTTCTGAATCAGTGTATTCATCTCTTGGTCTCCCTCTACGATTTTTACCCTCCACGCTGCCCTCCAATGCTAAATTTGTGATCCCTTGATGCCTCAAAACAAGTCCTACCAACCGATCCCTTCTAGTCAAGTTGTGCAACAAACTTCTCTTCTCCCCAATCCTATTCAATACCTCCTCATTAGTTACGTGATCTACCCACCTTATCCTCAGCATTCTTCTGTAGCACCACATTTCGAAAGCTGCTATTCTCTTCTTGTCCAAACTATTTATCGTCCATGTTTCACTTCCATACATGGCTACACTCCATACAAATACTTTCAGAAACGACTTCCTGACACTTAAATCTATACTCGATGTTAACAAATTCCTCTTCTTCAGAAACGCTTTCCTTGCCATTGCCAGTCTACATTTTATATCTTCACTACTTCGACCATCATCAGTTATTTTGCTCTCCAAATGGCAAAACACCTTAACTACTTTAAGTGTCTCATTTCCTAATCTAATTCCCTCAGCATCACCTAATTCGACTACATTCCATTATCCTCGTTTTGCTTGATGTTCATCTTATATCCTGCTTTCAAGACACTGTCCAATTCCGTTCAACTGCTCTTCCAAGTCCTTTGCTGTCAGAATTACAATGTCATGTCCCCACCCGGAGATCCGAATGGGGGACTATTTTACCTCCGGAAGATTTTACCCAAGAGGACGCCATCATCATTTAACCATACGGTAAAGGTGTAGCTAACTCTTACAAACAAAACGTTTTCGGACTGAAATTTTCACTCTGCAATGGAGTGTGCGTTGATATGAAACTTCCTGGTAGATTAAAACTGTGTGCTCTACCATCTCAGATACCCAAGCACGACTCACGCCTCCTCCCTACAGCTTTACTTCTGCCAATAGCACGTCTCCTACCTTCCAAACTATTCTGTCCTCCGTTAAGTGTACATGTAGTTTACATGTCCAACAAAGTGAGACCGTAAAAGTTCGTAGACACGTACATTAATAACTCTTTTCTGATCGCAATGATATATATGGCTCAAATGGTTTCAAATGGCTCTGAGCACTATGGGACTTAACATCTGAGGTCATCAGTCCCCTAGAACTTAGAACTACTTAAACCTACTTAAACAGCACACACATCCATGCCCGAGGGAGGATTCGAACCTGTGATCGAAGCGGTCGCGCGGTTCCAGACTGAAGCGCCTAGAACCGCTAGGTCACAGCGGCCGGTGAAGCTCTTCTGCCAGGAAGTTTCATATCAGCGCCCACTCCGCTGCAGAGTGAAAATTTCATTATGGAAACATCCCCCACGCTGTGGCAAAGCCATGTCTCCGCAATATTTCTACCAGGAGTGCTAGTTCTGCGAGTTTCGCAGAGGAGCTTCTGTGAAGTTTGGAAGGTGGGAGACGAGGTACTGGCGGAAGTTCAGCTGTGAGGAAGGGTCGTGAGTCGTGCTTGGGTAGCTCAGTTGGACGCCTGCACGGTAGCTCAGCGTTTTCGATCAGAGGGTTAGCTGCCCTCTGTAATACAAAAACTGAGTTAATCGATCAACTACGAACTTAAACGTATGTCTTACGACGTTCCCCCCGAGCAGATTCAACGAACAAAAGCGAACAAAATGAGATTTTAAAAAAATGTTGGTAAAACACTTGTCTGCGAAAGGCAAAGGTCCCGAGTTCGAGTCGCGGTCCTGCAAACAGTTTTAATCTGCCAGGAAGTTTCAAAACGTTTTCGATTTTCACAGTGCTTTCCATGTCGCAACTGATCGCATCTTGCTTTCCTCTGTCAGAGAACGATGACGTAAGTGTTGTGCTAATCCCAGCGAAACAGAAAGTTACAGCAAAATATATAATTTAATTCCAACGTTTCTTGGTCGGATATATATGTATTTTGTTATAACGAAAGGTATTTCACTGTTTTATGCAATGATGCAACATACAGGGTAACTGCATGATTTTATATTTTTAAAATCTATCCTTTTTGAGTTTTTCTTCTTTTTCTGTTTTCTTTTTCCTTTTATTTATTGGCTTTTGGCCATCGTCATCCATCACATTTAGATAGTATCATTCTTAATGGATAGACTTTGCTAACTGCTATTTACAAAGAATGAGTATATGAATAAATGAAACATGACACCACTAGAAACTACTCATTAAGTATTAACAGGATCTTCCGTCGGTTCTTGGTAGAACAACATTATAATAAATGAAAAGCACCAGTCTGCTTTTGTTCTACAATATTACTTTTATTGCTAGCCGGTTTTCGGCTTACAAGGCCATCTTCAGACATTTACTATTATCACCAAAGAAGTTAAATGTTAGCAGACAACATTGGAAGAGATGTTGTCTGCTAACATTTAACTTCTTTGGTGATAATACTCAGTAAATGTCTGAAGATGGCCTTGTAAACCGAAAACCGGCTAGCATTAAAGTAATATTGTAGAACAAAAGCAGACTGGTGCTTTTCATTTATTACTCATTAAGTAATTACTCCATAAACTCAAAAAGGAACAGCATCATAAAAAATATTCTGCAGCTCCTTCGGTTACGTTACATTTTCTTTATTAGCTGCAGTACAACGGTAGAACCAAACCAAAGAGAAATGTGACCTCTGTCAGTTCGTTTAATTTTTATTAACAAACAGTATAAGGCCGACAGTAATGTGGACTCCCTCACGCAGGACGCAAGAGTCTTATTAAAGCATACACTCGTCGTTGGCATGTGTGAAAAGTACCGAACTATAAATTTAATAAGCTATGGTTGCAAACTACTAACACGAATTCCTTACAGAAGAATGGAAAAATCTGGTAGAAGACAACATCGGTGAATATCAGTTTGGATTTCGGAGTAATGTAGGAACACGAGAGGCTGTACTGACCCTACGACCTACCTTACAAGGGAACCTCCCCATCGCACCACCCTCAGATTTAGTTATAAGTTGGCACAGTGGATAGGCGTTGAAAAACTGAACGCAGATCAATCGAGAAAACAGGAAGAAGCTGTGTGGAACTATGAAAAGCAAAATATACCAACTGAGTAGTCCATGTGCAAGATAGGCAACATTAAGGACAGTGTGAGCTGAGGGGCGCCGTGGTCCCGTGGTTAGCGTGAGCATCTGCCGAAGGAGAGGTCCTTGGTTCAAGCCTTCCCTCGAGTGAAAATTTTATTTTCGCAAAGTTATGATCTGTCCGTTCGTTCATTGACGTCTCTGTTCACTGTAATAAGTTTAGTATCTGTGTTTTGCGACCGCACCGCAAAACCGTGCGATTAGTAGACGAAAGGATGTGCCTCTCCAATGGGAACCGAAAACATTTGATCTCAAGGCAGCTGCTCACGCTAACCACGGGACCACGGCGCTCCTCATCTCACACTGTCCTTAATGTTGCCTATCTTGCGCATGGACTACTCAGTTTGTATATTTTGTTTATTTTTTTCATAGTTCCACGCAACTTCTTCCTGTTTTCTCGATTGATCTGTGTTCAGTTTTTCAAGGCCTATCCACTGTGCCAACTTATAACTAAATCTGAGGGGGGTGCGATGGGGAGGTTCCCTTGTTAGAAGATAGGCTAAGGAAAGAAAAACCTACGTGTCTAGCACTTGTAGACTTAGAGAAAGCGTTTCAAATGTTGACTGGAATAAAATCTTTTAAATTTTCGAGGTAGCAAGGGTAAAATACAAGGAGCGAAAGGCTATGTACAACTTGAACAGAAACCAGAGTGCAGCTACAAGAGTAGAGTGGCATCAGACGGAAGCAGTGGTTGGAAGGGAGTGAGACAGGGTTGTAACCTATTCCCGATGTTATTCAATCTGTACATTGAACAAGCAGTAAAGATTCAACTTCAAGGTGATGATCTCTACTATTAACTCTGTTCGCTATACATTTCACGTACAGTATTCACAATACCACTGAATGCACTAGCAAACTTGTATCACTGCAATACACATAGTTCAGGAGATATGACGTCATAAACACTGATATGCGCGAAAAAGGAACTTTTCTTAAACTAAAATGTAAATTACAATACTCTCACAGTAATTAATGGAGACAGCAGTTAGCAATGTGTAACACGTGATTCATTTGTAAGGAAATCAGACTCTTAACCTGTTTGATACATGTGAGTTTGACTCTAAAGAATCGAAAGTGTGAAGTTATATTACTGGTTTGTTCTAACTGAATAGACTTTAAGATAATTACGTCTTTTTGAACCTACAAATTTTCTTGAAAGTGCTAAATGAATGATCACTTGTTCGAGTGGCGAAGTGTAATGTGGGTGGGGGGAAGAGGGAGACTTAATATTGCCCGGGTTGGGCTAGCTTACAGGATGCACGCCAGAAACTCCGCACGCTGCCGTTATACGGGGAAGCGTGGCCCTCGCTTTCTGAGGAAAAGTTCCCGAGTCCGCTCTTACTTTCTCCGCGGCCCAGCGAAAACCCTCCGGCAAGGAAGGATGAGTCGCGAGTCTCCACGCGACATCAGGCGTTAGCTCTGTATAGTGTGTTGTTGTTCTAGTCTTCAGTCCGAAGACTGGTTTTATGCAGCTCCGCGTGCTGCTCTATCCTGTGCAAGCGTCTTCATCTCCAGATAACTAATGCAACTTACGTCCTCAATCTGCTTACCAAATTCATCTGTTGGTCTCCCTCTACAACTTTTTACATCTTCCCTCCGCCCTACTTCCCTCCAATACTAGACCGATGATGCCCTTGATGTATCAGAACGCATCCTATCAGCCGATCCCTTCTTGTGTCACAGATTACTTTTCTCACCAACTCTATTCAGTAGCTCCTCGTTAGTGACGTGACCTGTTTAGTGCAGCGGTAGCCTACCGTGGTGTCACGCCTCGGCGACCCTGACACGTCGTCATAGCAGCCGGCGTGTCCCAACAGCAGAGCTGCTGGCCGCCTTCCGACGTCCGCCGCTGGCCTTGAGACGTGGTCGAAACGTTCATAGCGCGCTCTCACACTTCCAGTCACAAGCGAGATGTATGACCACGCTCCAGGGCCACAGCAAAGACCTGCGTCCACAAGACCGACATGTGTGCTACTTCTCCTTTCCTTTTCCATTTTTCTTCATTATTTGGTTGCCTTTTAATAAACTATCTGATCAAAAGTGTCTGAACACGTTAGTGGACATTAATATGGAGTGTGCCCAACCTTCACCTTTTTTGCAAAATTAATTTATTAATACTAAATGTACAAATTGTCAACATAATACAGATGTATTCGTATCAAGTAGAACATAAAAAAGTCTCTGTTATTCGGTACATTAACAAGTTTCATTTTTTTTTACAGCGTCATCACCAACAGAAGTTGTTCTTCTTCTCGCGATTATGGCGTGTTCATAATATTTAGCATGTTGCGAAAGATTTTCGTATATTTGGTATATGTCATGATTTTCCAGCGCTCATTTCCACTACGTGGTAAACAGCCGTAGAAAATTGCTGCTCGGTGATGTGACATTTCAAGCTTTTAAGAAATTTTAGCGGCCAGTTAGGCAACGGTCGGGGCACTAAACATTCGTCATCTGATAGTGAGTAATTACTGGAACTTCATTTTTTTTCTACAAGAGCAACTAATCACAGCATTCAACCTTGTATTAAGCTGATGGATACTTGTAAAATGGTCCCTGGACAAACAATTTGCTGATTAAAAAATATTACGCCCGAGGACGCTAATGGCTGGCTTGCGGGCATTCCGACGCAATGACGTGATCCCGGCAATGAGTAGACATCTGTAAAAGCTTGAGAGGGACCAGCTCTGCTTCTACCTTTCTATTCATTTATATTCACTAACATTTACTGGTGTTAACAAGCTATGGTTCACCACACAAGATTAAGTTCTTAAGAGCGGATTTTTTGTTTGTACACTACGTGATTCGGGCCGGCCAAGCAACACTGAAAGCGACACTCTAGTGGCAACTTTGTTGGCAACAGTATACATTCTAGAGGACAGAGTATGATCAGCGGCCCACAGATGGCAGCATATTTGATCAATGTAAATCAGCGAAATAAATAGTATAACTTGAAAGTAATACGCTGAAATGCAAAGAACAAAGTATTTAGTAGGCATAGCCCACAAAAATGAGCTATTTTAATAAAGTATCATTGTTGATAGTTAATGTAGAATCAGTTAACGTAAACATTTGTCTCTCTGTCGCGTAATATTGCGGAGAAGGTACGTAATTATTGTAGTAATTGTTTTTCAAAGAAAAATATAACATAAAGAATTCGATTGAGGTGTTTTACTCCTTCCTTATAATGTTTTTTATGCTACGGAAATTATGTACGGAGTGTAGCCATGTATGGAAGTGAAACATGGACAATAAATAGTTTGGACAAAAAGAGACTAGCAGGTTTCGAAATGTGGTGCTACAGAAGAATGTCGAAGATTAGGTGGATAGATCACGTAACTAATGAGGAGGTACTGAATAGGATTGGGGAGAAGAGAAGTTTGTGGCACAACTTGATTAGAAGAAGGGATCGGTTGGTAGGACATGTCCTGAGGCATCAAGGGATCACAAATTTAGCATTGGAGGGCAGCGTGGAGGGTAAAAATCGTAGAGGGAGACCAAGAGATGAATACACTAAGCAGATTCAGAAGGATGTAGGTTGCAGTAGGTACTGGGAGATGAAGGAGCTTGCACAGGATAGATTAGCATGGAGAGCTGCATCAAACCAGTCTCAGGACTGAAGACCACAACAACAACAACATGCTACGGAAATGTGCAGTATCGGAAGTTGTGTAGAAGTCCGCTTCTGGAACTAGTTTTTGTCATTATTTCAAAAAATGAACAGTAGTACCCAGTAGGTACTGGTCAGAAACACAAAATTGATCAAATAAAGACAGCATTAAATCGCGAGACTGCACAGTTTTCTTTTCTTGACGAAGTGACTTATTTCAACTAAATGAGCAAACAAATAAAAGAATGAATTCCTTTTCCACATTGCAGATTGGCGGTAAAGGATTCATTTAAGTGCAGTAAATCATTTCATTAACAAAGAACGAAGGCGCACTATTTTTTAAAGTTTTCTTTTCGTTTTTCAGGTCCAAAACGAAGACGAATATCAAGACAGTTTTTTCTAATCGACTGTCAGACACTTTGGCCTGAGACTGAACCAAAAAATGTGTAAGCACGCAAACTGGGCTCACAATATTATCAAATGTTATTGTTAGAAACGTCCAGTTACATTGGCACATAAATAATGACGTATTGATGAAGTGGAAGACAAGAGGTATATCCCCTAGCTTTATTTTACTTTCTTTCTATTGAGGCTGGCACGGCGCTCGATGTACACTGATCAGCCAAATCGTTATGGCCACTGCCCACCGCTACATTGGATGCCGTTTGGCAGCGCTTTGGGTATGCGACGCGGTAATAAAAGTATGTAAGCGGAGGAGACGCTGACGGGTATCAGCCTAGCGAAGATATAGGCTGCAAAAGGTGAAATCCATTGAGATAAGCGACTTTCACAAAGGGCATATTATTATTACGCAGAGCCTGTGAACTAGTATCTCGAAAACGCCGTTGCTGGTCGAATGCTCACTTGCCACTATCGAGAGGCATCTACGGAAAGAAACAGGAGCACAGTGAAACTATCACTAGGCACTAAATGGTTCGACGTCCACCACTCTCCAAAGAACGTGGAGTTCGGAAGCTTGTTTGTTCTGTAAAGTAGGATAGATGGTGATCTGTGTCATCTTTGCTGAAAGAGCACACTGCTGGTGCATGCACAAGTGTTCTACATCTACATTTATACTCCGCAAGCCACCCAACGGTGTGTGGCGGAGGGCACTTTCCGTGCCACTGTCATTACCTCCCTTCCCTGTTCCAGTCGCGTATGGTTCGAGGGAAGAACGACTGTCTGAAAGCCTCCGTGCGCGCTCTAATCTCCCTATTTTACATTCGTGATCTCCTCGGGAGGTATAAGTAGGGGGAAGCAATATATTCGATACCTCATCCAGAAACGCACCCTCTCGAAACCTGGCGAGCAAGCTACACCGCGATGCAGAGCGCCTCTCTTGCAGAGCCTGCCTCTTGAGTGTATTAAACATCTCCGTAACGCTATCACGGTTACCAAATAACCTTGTGACGAAACGCGCCGCTCTTCTTTGTATTTTCTCTATCTCCTCCGTCAACCCGATCTGGTATGGATCCCACACTGATGAGCATGGCCGTGCGGTTAAAGGCGCTACAGTCTGGAACCGCAAGACCGCTACGGTCGCAGGTTCGAATCCTGCCTCGGGCATGGATGTTTGTGATGTCCTTAGGTTAGTTAGGTTTAACTAGTTCTAAGTTCTAGGGGACTAATAACCTCAGCAGTTGAGTCCCATAGTGCTCAGAGCCACTGATGAGCAATACTCAAGTATAGGTCGAACGAGTGTTTTGTAAGCCACCTCCTTTGTTGATGGACTACATTTTCTAAGCACTCTCCCAATGAATCTCAACCTGGTACCCGCCTTATCAACAATTAATTTTATATGATCATTCCACTTCAAATCGTTCCGCACGCATACTCCCAGATATTTTACAGAAGTAACTGCTACCAGTGTTTGTTCCGCTATCATATAATCATACAATAAAGGATCCTTCTTTCTATGTATTCGCAATACATTACATTTGTCTATGTTAAGGGACAGTTGCCACTCCCTGCACCAAGTGCCTATCCGCTGCAGATCTTCCTGCATTTCGCTACAATTTTCTAACGCTGCAACTTCTCTGTATACTACAGCATCATCCGCGAAAAGCCGAATGGAACTTCCGACACTATCTACTAGGTCATTTATATATATTGTGAAAAGCAATGGTCCCATAACACTCCCCTGTGGCACGCCAGAGGTTACTTTAACGTCTGTAGACGTCTCTCCATTGATAACAACATGCTGTGTACGTCGTTAAACATGGACCTCCGCAGCAGACCACCCCTACGTGTTCACATGTTGACCCTACGACGGTATCAGTTACGACAAGGATTCAATGGAAACGTATCGGCTCTGCGACTGAATCACATTCTTGCTACACTAGGTCGCTGGTCGTCTCCACAAATGCAGTCATCGAGGTGAACGGCGGCTCGAAATGTGTCGCGTGCCACAGACGCTTAGCAGTATTACGCTGTGAGAGACATTCTCCTGCGCTTGCATGGGATGTGAGGTAGTTAGTAATCGAAGACCGCTGACAGCTGCGAACCACCTGCATCCCTTCATGCTTTATGTCTTCCCCGACGGCGGTTTCATCTTTCAGCAGTATAATGTCCGTGTCTCGGGATCAGAGTCGTGCTACAATGGTTTGGCCAGCATTGCAGCGAACTCACGTTGATGTCTCGGCGACCAAATTCGCCTGATCCAAATCCTCTGGAACCCATCTGGGTCGTTATCGGATCAGCGGCGCGTTATTCACGGGAAGTACATGAGCTATGCGTAGACATCTAATGCCACATACCTCCAGAAACGTACCAACAAACTGATTCGCAGAATCAGTGATGTATTTCGTTCCAAGGAAAGACAAACAAAATGTTAAGCAGGTGGTCATTACATTTCGGCTCATCACTCTAAGGCGGCCATCTTAATCTTCTATAATATTTTGCTGCTTGTCAGCCAGGTGAAAAGTTTAACAGTGTTCAATCAGCACTGCAGTTTGCGAGCACTCTGACTGGTACTCGCAGACTGCGAGGCACGGAGCGGAAGCGAGTATGGCAGTGCACGTTGTATACGTGCTACTAAATCAGAGATGCTGCGTTTGTTCTTCGCTGCAGCCTGGCAGACAGACAGTGGAGTAAAACGTTACCGGGTTTCCTCTTCTGTCCTCGCAGCAGAATTAGCCTGTGTCCCGAGATGATCCTGCACCGTGCCTCAACCGCTATGTGGTTTTAGAGCACCCGAAGGAAAAGTTGTAGGTCGGCACGCAGCTTCCAAGCTGCAGTTCCCATGCTTTCTCCTGCCGCAACACATTAAAGTTTCTCCATTGTGTTCTGCATTTCTCACCGCTGGTGACATTATCTCGATAAGGAGGAAAAAATTGGCACGCATAACATTCCTTCAGAAAGGAATAATTATACTCTTTGAACTTCCAGGACTTTTCTGCATCGCGAACAGAAAACTAAAGACGTCATTGTTCGAGGAGATTGTGCACGAAAAGTGTTCAAAATGGTTCAAATGGATCTAAGCACTATGGGACATGTGAGGTCATCAGTCCCCTAGACTTAGAACTACTTAAACCTAACTAACCTAAGGGCATCACACACATCCATACTCGAGGCAGGATTCGAACCTGCGACCGTAGCAGCAGCGCGGTTCCGGACTGAAGCGCCTAGAACTGCTCGGCCACTGTGGCTGGCTAGTGTAGTAGAAAGTGTAGCAGCGAAAACAAATATTTTGTTTCTAAGACTCCACCAACTAAATTCTGGAGACGGGTCCAAGATTCGCCACTCTACATTTCTTCTCGAGCACGCGCACGGCGATGTGATCCATGTGGAAAACATGAAAATAACTTTACACGGCGAGAAAAAATTTCAGTGATACAGCCGTGCGAATTACAACTCTTCCAATTATACTTCGACCGCTGATCTTTCAGTCACCCTCGAAGTGAACAAAGTTCAGAAGTTTAGATCATAATAAGAAAATACATTGATGATGCTATAAAATTTTATATTTTCTGTAACTTTGTTCCATAGGAATTAGTTCAAAGACTATGTGGCCTTTCGTTTACCGAGATACTTGCTTTTAAATTTTAAGAACTCAGCAGTTCCATGTTCAATTAATAGGTCTGTGACAAGTTTATGCGGAACACCAGGTGGATTACTTGCCTTGATTGTCAACAAACTTAATTCTAAAAAAGATGTATTTGCAAACCGCGAATACTATTAGACATCAACTGTGCAATTTATTACTGATACATGAAAATTTTCGCTGGACCGAGCCTCGAACCCTTATTTTCCGCTTAACGCAAGCGGTCGCCTTAATCACTTCGGCCAGCCCTATACGCTTATCGGATAGTTCCAAATTTCCATATGTCACCCTGTCCACCACAGCATAGTGCTGACCAACACTGTAGGATGACATTGTAAAATTGTGTTACATACCAAGAAAGGCCAAAACAAACATAATAATAATTTCTCTCCCTGTGCGGTAACCACAGCCAGTGAACGAGCACCAAGGGACGTGGACACGGTAACATATGGAAGTTTGAATCAACCGGGAAGCGTGCGTGATGAAGGCAACCACTCGCGTTAGCAAAAAGTAAGGGTTCAAGGCCCGGTCAAGCACAAATTTTCATGTGTCACTAATAAACTGCACAGTTGAAGTCTAATGTCTGTTCGCAAATGTATCTCTTCTATTTCATATAGCCGTAGATTGACAGCACAGTGTGCTCCTTTAGATAGGCATGCATGTCTGAAAGCCACTGCATAGCACTATTCAGACACCGTAAAATGAAAACACTGCAAGGAAAGTAAACTTTATAGGCTTCTACTTTATAATTCGCTTCTAAAAATCGCTATCATCATATCTATGGCGCAAAAGTGAAACATTTACACGTAGTCGATGGAGATAGTAACAGCAACTCTAGAGAGAACTGTTTATTCACGTACCACTAAAATCAGTAGAGAGTTTCATGTGAAAGTGCGGAAGTATAAAGAAAATTGCTTACGATCAAGGTAACAGATCTATTTAGGACTTCCAGATTCGGTTACGTTGTTGTTGTACAAATAAACAGAGGCATTGATCTGAAATTGTCTGTTTACCTACCTTTTGTATATTGGCTTTTAGTGTCGTGTTGCTTCTCTTAAATTTATCATTTCATTCCTCGATACCAGTCAGAAAATGTACGCGGAACCCATGAAGTTTTATGTATGCATGTATGCATGTATGCATGAACCCAACACATTTTGCGAGTCACCTAGAACTTAAAAACTAGTTGTTTTCGCCGACTGGAAAGAACGGAGACTGTTTTGCACAGAAACAAGAGCTGAATTTTCTCTTATTTTTATTATCATAATCTTCTTCGTTTTCTTCACAATCTAGGCCATCTGGCCTGCTCGGTTTTAACAGCCTGCGTTTTTCTGGGACACGCTTCAATGCTCCTTCCTGATGGGGGATAACACAGAACTAATTTTGGTTGGAAATTTTCGTATATTGCCAACATATTTATTTCTATATTTATTCTTTGCTGTTGCTTCGTAATAGATGTTTAGTTTTTTGTGATAGGGTCTATTGGGGTCACCCGTTAACCGCACGTAACTATCTGGTCCCTGCTACTTAGATGTGGAATTTATATCTACCATTTATCACACGAATTTGCGACTGCGCTAAAACTGCTGATGCTTGGCGGGTTGTAAACGAGGGTTCTGCCTGTATCCGAATAGTCTCCTGGTGACTGTATCACTCCCATACAAGACAGATGGGGCAGCCATTGTTTTATAGAACTTTATTTGCATTCCCTCCCCGCAGTGCCCTCCCAACGGCCACGCATGTTAGATACGTTGCTACGTTATGTCCAGTGGTCGGACACGCTTATACCTGTCATTACATTCAATGTACCTGTTCTCATGTCACATTACCGATAGGAGTTTTTGATCGAATAAAGTCTTTCCATCTAAATGCTGTGATTTTAGTAACTCTGGTCGAGATTTTAAACCAATACTAAGCAGAAATTTTGTTTTAGCACGTGAATGGATTTCTGCAAGTCACCTTCTGAGGCCGTTAAAACAGTTTCGTCATCCGCAAATAAGAATTTATTGAATGTCGTCTGCTAACTTAACAGAATAACAGCAGATACCTTGCATTCCATGCCCAAATAATATCGTCATTGTTTAAGGTGAACAATGCGAGTGAGACATTATGGCCTCCTCTAGCAACCTGGTTTTCTTTATTGAGGGTTTATTAATGAGGTCATAGCTGTTCCTTATTAAAACAGGTGTGCATATACAAATACTTTTTATCAATTCTATAAGCTGACGAACGCGGCATTGCTCGGTTATTCATTTTAATAATTTTCCATTAGAAACGGAAAAAAAATTAACTGTGTTTGTCGTGTAATATGCGGACGGTTTCCGTACACTGTTCACAGCTGCTTAGCGTGTGTACAACACGTCTTTGTAAACGTCTCTCTGGCGACGTCTCTTCTTATCTCTACAGACAGCGATTTTTTTTCAAATGGTTGAAATGGCTCTAAGCACTGAGGTCATCATTCCGCTAGAACTTAGAACTACTTAAACCTGACTAATCTAAGGACATCACACACATCCATGCCCGATGCAGGATTCGAACCTGCGACCGTAGCGGTCGCGCGGTTCCAGACTGAAGCGCCTAGAACCGCTGAGCCACAACGGCCAACCGATTTTTTTCGGCTACAGTCGTATGCGCTTCGCAGTTGAAAGCTGTCAAAAGCGCTGCCAGATGTCAGGGATTTCCTTAAGTTGACTCGACTGTGGGAGCGTCTTAATAGTAAAGAAAAAAATGCATTAAAACTTCATGCATGATGCGGCATTTTTTCCGCGTGTCTCAGTGCTTATGACGTCATATCTCTCGAACTATGTGCCGCAGTGATATATATGTGTGGGTACATTCAGGAACGTATGTGGATAGTGTCTGCGAAATATGTTGCGATTAGAGTTATTACCAAAGAAATTATAAATTTGAATGTCATGTATGATGCGGCGATTTTTCACGCATCTAAGTGTTTATGGCATCACATCTCCTGATCTATGTGCCATACAATGATATAATTTGTAGGCACACTCAGCAGCATATGCGGATATTGTCTGAAAAATGTGTTGCGATTAAGTTTAGCAGCAAAGAAGTAATAAACTGAAACATCATGTATGATGCGGCAATTTTTCACACGCCTCAGTGTTTATGACGTCCTATCTCCTGAAAAATGTGTGAGACCATGATATAATTCTGTAAGTATTTGGATACTGTCTGCGAAATTTATTGCGAATGGAGTCAGTACCACAGAAGTAATAAATTTAAACATTACGCAGAATGGGGCAGTTTTTCATGTATCTCATTGTTTGTGACGTTATATTTCCTGAATAGGTGGTTTTTACTCCGACAGCGATTGTTGCCTGACGTTAAGGGGTAAGTACACTAAGTTTATTTGAAATCGGACCAGTGGTTTAGGAGGAGATGTGAAAGATACACACACACACACACACACACACACACACACACACACACACACACATACACACACATATCAATTTTACTATATGTATGGCTGGATTATGCACCCCTTCCCCATATAGCTGTACCGTAGAGCACCCGATTTCGGTCTCCGCAAAGGGAGGAGCCCAGTTGGAACAATTAAACCGATTAACAATGGTTTGAAAAGACGGAGTCACGTTCGTTCAACCTCCCATCAAGGTCATTTATCTGTATAACTGTGCCTCTGTATACATTAGGTAGTACTGAAACACAAGGCACTGAATAAACAGTCTTGGTTTCATTACCTACCGTCATACGGCGAGAAAACGTAATGCAACCAGGAACATAGTCAAACATGATCGTTCTCGTGGTCCAGGGGTTATGGTGCAATAAGGCGTAATGCAGCGTGGGCGTACTGACCTGAAAATCTTTGGACACGGTACATTCATCGGTCAGTGTTATTGTGAAAATGTACTTCTTCATCATGCGCATCTTTTCAAGTGAGCATTCGGCCCTGACTTCATTTTTATACATGACGATGTGCGACAGCATCTAACTGCAAAGGTGGAGGGGCTCTTGGAACGGAAGGATATGCGGTGAATGGGCTGGCCTGTCCATTTCCCCACTTAAATCCCACCGAGCACGGGTGAGATGCCTTTGGGAGATGTATTCCAGCACGTCCACATGCACCAACGACCATCCTGTGGTTGGCAACCGCGCTACTGGAGGATTGGAACTCCCTATCACTGGAACTCCTTACCAAACTGTGACCAGTATGGGAATCCGTTGGAGAACTGCCATCCGTGGTGGTAATACACCGTATTAACAACCACGTCCCACCTTTGTAACGCTCAGTCGAACATTATCTATCGCGGTGACTTCTTGTCTTTGAATAAAAGTGTTATTTTGTTCGTCTCACTGACTATTTCTTCTTTTCGTCCTCTCTTTTCTTCTGGATCATACTGTAGCAGTTCCTTCTATGAATGGTCGAGTTACATTACTTGGCAGTGATACATTATGCAAAAGTTACTTTATTCCTTAAGTTTTGCGCACCAGTGCATGTTTTTATTTCATTTTTATTATTATCTAGCGCTGTACGAAGGCACCCCATACTTAATTCAATGGGGCAACGAGAATTCCGTTTATTAACTTAAGTTTGGTTTAAAAATTGCAAATTTCAACTTTCAACAACGTAAGTGCCATCACGTTATGAAATAAACGTGAAATGGAAAAATAAAATAAACGCCGAATCACAATAACGAAAGTAAGTAAGAACGTTGCCCGCGAAACGCAACGTTCTGTGTTCCATCCGCGGTCAGGAACATAGTTTTAATCTGTCAAGACGATTCAAAATACCGTAGATTCATTCTGGTATTTTGGAGAAACTTGTCAATATTCGTGGACACAATTTGAGGTCGGGAAACAGTCAGGCCCCAACAAGCCACGAGAAATATACTGACGAAAAAAAAATCGCAAAAACAAAGTGGAGTTATGCAACATAAACGAAATCTGGTAGGCCTGTGTCTATATCTGAAAGATGATGTTGATACGGCGTAAAGTCAAGCGCAAGCATTCCAGTCGGGGACGATAGAGAAGAGATGGTTGTGAGAAGATGTCAGCCGATAGCACACTGACCGACCCTTTCCAGGACGACAACGCGACAGCAGCGGCCCCTACGTGAAGAGGACTTAAGCGCCGCGCCCCACTGGTCGCGGCCTGTCGAAGAGCAGCTTCAGGATTCACGTGTATAGCAGCGACTTAGGAGAATAGTATATACTGAAGAAGCTTGTTTATTTTGTCTGTCGCCCTTTGCTTGCCACCCATCAATTTAACACAAAGCATTGTACTCGTATTTGCACATTTTGTAATAAAACTCGTTGATATGATTTGTCTGAATATTGTCTAGTGATCCGAGAAAACAGGTTTCCTAGGCACCCCATAATCGACTAGGCAGGATTTAACAGATGTCTATTCAGGTTTCCAGCCAGTCGCATAAGAGTGGCGCTAGAAGGGCCTTTATGAGGATGCAAATCAGGTTTGCTTTATGTACGCGCTGTAACGGTCGTAAGCGTTAGTTACCTTTGAGATTGGACGTGATGAGTTGATGTTAGTCAGGAACGCCTTCACTAACCTCGAATGAGGTCGTTCAATAGGGCTACGAGAAGCTGGATTCCCTTCTGCGACACTGAAGAAAGACTTGACAGGAATGTAGCCACTCTACATGATTACTGGCAGTGGTAGTCACGAGAATGTACGGTCGCAAGAAGACCGGGCTCCGGACGGAAACGTGGCACTGCAGAGAGGGAAGGCCATCGTGTTCGGCGTATGGCTCTGGTATGTCGTACTGCATCTGAGTAGTAGTAACACAACGAACTGTTGCAGTTCGGGTACTTCAAGGACAGCTCCCAGCCAGACACTTAGTAGCGTGTACTCCAATGACCACAAACCACCACCATTTGCGAGTTCAGTGGTATCAAGCGAGAGCTCATCTGATGGCAGGGTGGAGGTCCCTTGTGTTTTCTGATGGATACTGGTTCTGCTTCGGTGCCAAGGATGGTCGCGTGTTGGTTTGAAGGAGGCCATTTGAGCACCTGAACCCAACCTGTCTGCATGCTACACACACTGAACCTACATCTGATGGATTTCGTGTGACAGCATTATCACTTTCGTAAGTATCCCACGCATCCTGACTACAAATTTGTACCTCAGCCGGATGACATTCGTGAAGAGCATTCCGACAGGAAACGTCCGCCCACATACCGTTATCGTAACGCAACGTGCTCTACAGACTGTCGACACGTTGCCTTTTCCTGCTGGATCACCAGATGGAGATTCGTGCTCATATTGGACATCACCGGACGACAACTGCAGCGTCATCCACAGCGCAACAGGCATTGAACTCCAGCCCACAAACTGACACCCGGCAGCGGTATAATACAACGTATGCACGTTTTCAAGCTTGCATTCATCATTCTGACGTTACACAGGATATTAATGTACAAGCATTTCACATTTGCAATGGATTTGCAATGGCTCATCTCGGGCTTAAATTAACCTGTGATCTTGCATTGTTAATCACTAAAACATGTCACTTACGCAAATGTATTCCCGAAATTTCATTACTCTACATTAACTATTTTTTGGCGTTACGATTTCTTTCCGTCGATATAATTCCGTTGTAACGCGCGAATGCCTCTTCTTTTGCGGCTATATAATGTGTTTCACCATTACGCGTCCTTACACACAGAGGAATTTCACTGAACATACACAGGCAACTTGAGCGTGCGCAGGGTCACTCCTGCTACTCTCGCCTTTGACTGGAAGTCCCTAGGCATGCTCTCCATTCAGTGACGTGTTTCCTCCCCGAATGCATGGTTCTGGTCTGTGAGCACACAACTTTGAGGTTTGCCTGCAGATTCCTGGCGTCTGCACCATCCGCCGTACTGTACTTTGGCGAAAAGATTCGATCGGTCTTTCTTTGATCAAGAATTGCTTATCTATTTCTGGTTGTGGACCATATATCATTTACTGCATCGGTGTCTGGAGCTGGAAACTATTAGATGAGCACAGCTTCACAGTATTCCATTAGATCTCAAGTATATAAGCAGAATAATTCCTTCCATAGTATAAACTGAGAATTTTATTATCTCTCTTCTAGTCATTTCTGTCTTTAGTACATACATCCTACAAAAAACTGAGAAGTATTTGTCACATTATTCCCGAAATCCATTGTCTGTTACCTTGTACGTGCAGATAATCTACCGGAAAACAGGATATTTGATGTCACATTGAGAGAAATGCATTTCTGTATTTCCAGTACCTGTCGCTATAACACTGAACAGCAAAATAGATGCTGATACGTGAGATACCGAGTATCCAGAATGTGACTTTAGACTGAGAAGTAAGTCCCTTAGCAACTTTTAATGTCGTTTCTTACTTATTTAGTAGTTTCTCAGTTTACTAATTATTTCTATGTGTCTGAGCAAACAATGTCAAAGTTGTTCAAGAAGCGTTTGCTCTGTTTACGTCACTTGATATTACACATTATACGTAAAATTTTTCGGGCATGTAGTTGCTAATTTATTGGTCTCAACTGTACCCCATGGGACTATTTTGGACGATGACCGAATTTGTGAGTAAAACATAAGTGAGCGACAAAATAATGGAAGGCGAATAGTTTATCGTTTATTAAATGCAGTAAAGCTTCAGCATCAAACATGACGTTTTAATTTTTTGCTTTATTATTTGTAATTCTATTCGCAACACATTCTGCAGTCAGTGTCCGCATATACCACTGATTACACCTGCAAAATTATATCATTTTACTACTCATAGTTCAGAAGATATGACGGCATAAACATTGAAATGTGTGGAAAATTAGCTTTTTTTTCATATAGAGCTTAAATTACACAGACTGTAACCATCCAGTGTTTGATAATGACAGTACTTAGCGACCTCAAACAAATTTAAACAGAATTTCAAATCTTTTTTTTTTTTAATTTTTTCTTCCTTACAGCCCTACGATACATTAATTAACCTTTAAAGCAAGTAGACATTTGTAGCTGCTTTATACGTGGGACTTGGATTCTTTAAAGAATCGATGGTGAAGGTTACTGGTTTTGGAATGCTACAGAAGAAAAAGCACCGCTTTTTGTACTAGTATCGAAAAAGCTCGTTTTACTCTTCAACAGGAACTTGGAATATGCGGTGCAACAGGATTACGTGAGCGGAGAAGCGGAAATCGTTTTGTTTTACGATATAGTGACGCTCTGTGGCCGCCATCTTGCAGCTAGACAAGAAACCGTGTAGCAAGAAACGAAGTGCAACATCTTCAGCTCGCGCACTCCGACAGCTGCAGCTGGGCTTCGAGTTTAGGCAGAGATCACCACTGCCTGCATTTCAACCGGTACTGTCCGTGAACGCTTGGCCCCTGGCAACCGAGACACGGTTACCTGCACGCTGGTGCGATGGCTACGCCCCTGTTGCGCGAGATGCGTAAGACGGCCTCGGCAGAGCGCGCTTTTTCGGACCTACTTACCCGGTTTCCCACCTCGTGGCCAATTACTCGGCCAATTAACTTAAAGCTAACCTCAGCAGCAGCTCAGCGGCGGCAGGAACGCGGAAGTCATTTTACGTTCTGAAACGTCAGCTACGGGTCGACGAGAAAACACCGCTGCCGTTTCCGGAACTACGCCTCAAGGAAACGTAATAGAACCCCTGGTGTGTTCAGTGTACAGAAACAATTTGTAAGATGAGGTCATCAGATTAATCGATGACGATGATGTTCTTTACAAAAAGTGTATCATTGTTCCACTGTCGTACGAAAGTGCACAGAGAGTTGGACAACATGTCGGTTTGATGTAATAAATGGCCTTCTCTTTAAATGTGAAGAAATACATGCCAATAATAAACCAGAAGAAAGTCGGTAGCATCCGGTTACAAGATTGGTGGTTAATACCCATAAATATTTAGGAGAAGTTCTAAACATCGATGTGAAATAGGATAAACACGTGAAATTAGTATTAGGGAAGGAAATTGGAAGAGTTAGTTTTGTTGGAATGGTTCTGGAAAAAATGCAGCGTCTACACAAAGGAAATGTACACAAGGCGCTAGAGATTGTTACTCCAGCGTTTGGAGAACTCCAGATAAGTGTGGCAGCTGTAGGTTCGACAGCAGACATCGAACGAACTCGAGGGCGCTCTGACAGCCTGTACGACAGAGTAATACAAATGTTCAGAAAACTTACGAGAGATTTATTTAGAAGTGATACTTTATTTCATTTTTATATTTCGTTACTTACTTGCATTTTGTAATCTTTTAGCTAGTTATGTTTTCTTTATATAGATACTTATTACCGAGTAACCAGTAGAAATTAGTGTTTTAATAGTGTGTTATTAGAATTAAGAAAAAAGTGTACGGTATTGTGCAGAGAATTTCCAATGCGCTGAATGTATTGTGCGACCTGCATTAGATACACAAGATGACAGGTTTTGCGAGTGGAATTAATAAATAAGTAAAAGTACGGCGATCAGTTGCTGTTATGTGGACAAGGGAAAGATGAGGCACCCCCTGCCGTAAGGAGCCGCTTCGCCGCCCTGGGCCAGACGCAGATGTGGAGCACCTGCGAGCAGCGGAGCGAATCACACCTGGACCCGCTTCCTGTGCTCGGCGGCGCGCCGAGTGAAAGTGAGAGGCGGGACAGCCTTTTAAGTAGAACTGGAGCAGCCTTCTGTCGCAGAGACAGACGAGCCGACGCCTGGCTGCTGGAATGTCTCAGCGCTCTGTGGAGCGTTTGGAAGACTCAACTTCTTTCCCCATGCCTGCATTCGCACAGCCATTTGACTTTTTTTGAGTCATGTGCCTCCTAGCTGGTTAGACGCCGGCCACAGACGTTTCCTCTCCTGTGCCAACCTCTTCATCTCAGAGTAGCACGTATGCCTGATATACTCAATTATTTCCTGCATGTATGCCAAACTCGGTCCTCCCCTGTAGTTTTAACTTTCCTTCAAGTACCGTGGAAAGTTGCTACACCCCACACGTCCAGTGGCTGGAGAACACTCTTCTGAATTTAAACACTTCAGCTGGCCACCAGCCTCCCCAGACACCAACACTATTGAGCATATCCAGGATGCCTTGCAACGTGTTGATCAGAAGAGATCTGCACGCCCCGCAGGATTCATGGTGTTTGTTCTCTCCAGCACTACTTCAGACGTTAGTCAAGTCCATGCCACGTTGTGTTGCGGGACTTCTGCTTGCTCGCGTGGACCTTACACGAAGTGTACCAGTTTCTTTGGCTATTCATTGTATGTTACCAATCCATCTAATTTTCAGGACTCATGTTTCCATACAACTGGTGTCTCCCTCATGTATCGTCAGGCGCATTTTCGGCAGATACTTGTAACTTTGCTTTTTTGCTTTTGCATTGTGTAGCTGGAATCAGTCAAAAAAAAAAATGCTCATCACGTCTTCCATGCGACGCTTGGTATCGAAGAAATGCACCGCCTTGTTTCCAGTTATATACAAAATGATTTTTAAGGGGGAATTTTACCTGCCCCTTCGATGGAGCCGTCCCAGAATAGTCTAGTATCAAACTGTTTTCACCGATATGTATCAACAGGGACAGTGAAACGCTAAGAACAATCACTACTTCGGCGGGGACAGCATCCCCGCGGCCCGTGCTGACAACTACAGCCAAGCATGCAGCGCTACTGAGTCGCTGTTGGATTGCTGTTTATTCCTCGTGTTTTAAAGTAGCTGTTAATACATATCGGTAAAGTAGTTATCACACTAGACTAATTTGGGAGTGCTCTATCGAATTCCGAATCACTACTGATTTCGTATGTAACGAGAAACAAATCGACGCTTCTGTTGCAGTGGACGTCACATGAAAGACGTGACTAGCAATAATTGTTTGGGCTGATTCCTGCTACAGAAAGCAAAAACGAAATTGCAAATACCTGCTGAAACGGCATGGAAAATGCTGTTAACGACTCTTAGAAGAGGCACCCGGTATGTTGCTATACTACAACTTTTTGTTATTCTTTTATTTTTAGGTAAGAAACAACTTTTGGCGTATATACTTCGTACGGTTATATTGCTCTTTGATTCTACTTACGATTTTTAAGATCTTCTTACCATATATACTTGTATGTGTTTCTCTCGAATTAGCGATCAGAGAGGAAATAGTGTGATCGTCGAAATACAATTTGCGGATAGCGTAGGATATGCGGAGAGGTAGAGCTGATCATTACGGGTGAGTATGGGTGGCAAGTGGATGAGATGGTAGAGGTCCCACGTGGGTACGTGCATGCAGAAAGCAACATGGTGTGCATTAGGCTATAGAATCTGGCTCCATGCACTGTCTTGAACGTAATCCCATGTCCTGAACTTGTCACTTTCAATATCGAAATTAATTATACAGTTAAAATTGTAACTACAACCACTAGCTACGGCAACACGTCACAAGATGAAACATGTGCTTTTTTTCTGACTAGCATATATTCACACTTGCAGTTCAGGCTCCACTAAACAATAGTTCGATTGAAAATGCTGCAGTCGATGATGCTGTCGCAAACGTTTTACGTCTGCGTTGCACTATAAACGTACTAAACGATCAGTAGTAAATATTAACGATGCCGTAAGCTGTCAGGTATGTTGTCATATTGAGTGTAACGGCAAAGCTACTCCAGTAGAAATAGGAGCCTCCCTTTTGCAGAGCCGACATTTAAGATAGGAGTCTGGCTTCCTGGTCAAAGTACTGCTACCGGGCACTCTCACTTTCTTTAGAAAAAATTGACCATAGTAGGCGAATCACAGCAAATCTAACTTGGCTCCGTCTTATTAGCTTATACAGCCTAGTCACCGACGCAGACAGGGGCGCCGAACACATGAATCACAAACAAATCACGCAACGAGTGACCGATTTTATAATCAAGCTGACCTTTCTGATGACGACTTTGAGATGTCACAGGTACGCTGAACTGCAGCTGGCCCAGGACATATTGTCGGCGCCACCCCTCTACTAACATTGCCTTACAGTCACGCATGAACTGTTGCTACTGGCACAAATCCACACGCAGCCCTACTACCAACCCAGACTGTCGCAGAGTGTTTTTTTCCGTGCCACTTTTCACTTCTGTCTTTAAAGCTGCTACCCTTCAATTGCTTTCTATCTACTATCTCCTCGGTGGGACGGTATTAGTGTATTAGTGAGTGACCGCATCCAGGCGTACGTACCTCATCACAGACCAGCATCCTAGCAGGTAACAAGCTGAGAATTTGTGTTGGATGGGAAGTGTATCCAGATGGCCTAGGCGGTTAAGGTAACCGTTCGCTTTGAAAGGGAGGTTTGGGTTCGAGTTTCGGTCCGACACAAATTTTCATCTTTTACCATCGAATTATTTCGATGCTCGCTTGCGACTGGCGTCGATATTTCCTTCGAAATTTAAAATAGATACAATTTTATTAACAAAACATGAAATACAACATTTTAAATGCACAAATTACAGCAGTGCAACAAATCTGCATTTTTAGTGTTTCACTGTACATGATACATTTGTTTTTACATCAGATCAATAAAACAATTGTTACTTGACTGTATTACAATTCTCTTGACACGTTCATGTTTTGTTAATACCAATGTAGGCCTACCTTCTAATATCAGTAGTGATTTTAAGAACGAATATATATATATATATATATATATATATATATATATATATATATATATATATATATATATATAGGGTGATTCAAAAAGAATACCACAACTTTAGGAATTTAAAACTCTGCAACGACAAAAGGAAGAGCTAAGCACTATCTGTCGGCGAATTAAGGGAGTTATAAAGTTTCATTTAGTTATACATTTGTTCGCTTGAGGCGCTGTTCACTAGGCGTCAGCGTCAGTTGTTGATGCTAAGATGGCGACCGCTCAACAGAAAGCTTTTTGTGTTATTGAGTACGGCAGAAGTGAATCGACGACAGTTGTTCAGCGTGCATTTCGAACGAAGTATGGTGTTAAACCTCCTGATAGGTGGTGTATTAAACGTTGGTATAAACAGTTTACAGAGAATGGGTGTTTGTGCAAAGGGAAAAGTTCTGGACGGCCGAGAACGAGTGATGAAAATGTAGCACGCATCCAGCAAGCATTTGTTCGCAGCCCAGGAAAATCGACTCGCAGAGCTAGCAGAGAGCTGCAAATTCCACAATCAACTGTATGGAGAGTCCTACGAAAAAGGTTAGTTATGAAACCTTATCGTCTGAAATTGGTTCAAGCACTGTCTGCAGCTGATAAGATTAAAAGAATCGATTTCTGTGATTTTATCCTTGCTCAAATGGAAACAGATGAATCTTTCGTTTCAAAGATTGTGTTTAGTAATGAAGCAACTTTCCACACTAACGGGAAAGTCAACCGTCACAATGTCTGTATATGGGGCACTAAGAATCCGCGGGAAACAACGCAGTATGAACGTGACTCGCCTAAGGTGAACGTTTTCTGTGCCAGTTCAGCCAATAAAGTTTTTGGTCCCTTTTTCTTCGAAGGTGCTACTGTAACTGGACTACAGTATCTGGAGATGTTAGAGAATTGGCTGTTCCCTCAGCTCGAACAAGAAGCACAACAATTCATATTTCAGCAGGATGGAGCGCCACCACATTGGCACTTATCTGTCCGTAACTACCTGAACGTCAACTACCCGAGGCGATGGATCGGCCGCCAGGCAGCCCGTGACAGAGCACTTCATCACTGGCCTCCAAGAAGCCCTGATCTTACCCCCTGCGATTTTTTCTTATGGGGGTATGTTAAGGATATGGTGTTTCGGCCACCTCTCCCAGCCACCATTGATGATTTGAAACGAGAAATAACAGCAGCTATCCAAACTGTTACGCCTGATATGCTACAGAGAGTGTGGAACGAGTTGGAGTATCGGGTTGATATTGCTCGTGTGTCTGGAGGGGGCCATATTGAACATCTCTGAACTTGTTTTTGAGTGAAAAAAAACCTTTTTAAATACTCTTTGTAATGATGTATAACAGAAGGTTATATTATGTTTCTTTCATTAAATACACATTTTTAAAGTTGTGGTATTCTTTTTGAATCACCCTATATATATATATATATATATATATATATATATATATATATATATATATATATTTGCAACTATGGTGGAAACCTTAAACAATAAGTTACAAGTATACTGAGTTTCTGATCCTGATACTAGCGCAATGTTGGAATTACAAAGAGTTCCACGTGTCTTGGTGCCGGCCGGAGTGGCCGTACGATTCTAGGCGCTACAGTCGGGAGCCGAGCGACCGCTACGGTCGCAGGTTCGAATCCTGCCTCAGGCATGGATGTGTGTGATGTCCTTAGGTTAGTTACGTTTAATTAGTTCTAAGTTCTAGGGACTGATGACCTCAGAAGCTAAGTCCCATAGCGCTCAGAGCCATTTTTTTTCATTGTCTTGGTCACCATGGTAGTGCGGACGTGGAGGGGCTCCAATTCTTTCGGTTGACACATTCAGGTTGAGGTGTGACCCGAGGACTGTAGCACCGACAAGCTCAGCTTTTGAGAACGCTAAAACACGTATTTTTGTTTGATGCTATTGTAATTCTTATGCAAGAGCGGCGCTCGCACACCTGAATGATATAAAACAGAGATTCTGGAGGCTAATTGAGTATTCACGAGAAGGCGCCGAGACGCACTACAAGAGCAATAACTCTGTAATTACGTGCGTCAAAAACAGAATGCGGTAAAAGATATTGCACCACTTGGAGAAAATGAGCAGGTTTCAAACTGTTCCCTCATCTCCGAAATGAGAGTAAAACAAAGACTTTTACTATCGTTTCCAAGACGGAAGATCGTAAACCAAGAGCACATTAGCGAGTAGAAGACAAAAGCATTACACTACACACCTGCGTCCGGTAACACCACTACTATCTTTTGTTTCCAGTCAGCAAATTTGTAAATCACTCGCAATTACTTAGGTTTCTACCACATTACGACAAAATTTCCTTTTTTTTTCTTTTTTTTTTTGTTACGAGGTCATCAACTCATTTCAGTTATTTGTCCCAATACTAAGCTACAATCACTGGCACATTCATTTGGTTCACATATAACTTCAAGAGCGCACCGGAGCGGAGAAGCAGGGCGCTCCGAAACATGCTGCACACCTCAGGGCTGACTGCAGTCACTCATCCTTCAGACCGTGTCTTGCTAGGCTGGTCTTCACTAGAGCCACACCAGCGTATATACCATCGAGCATCCACCAAGTCTTCCAGCGAAATTTAATGCCAGTGGGCTCGTCTTCTAGAAGTGAGTACCAGCTTGGAGTTTCTGTGCTGCGCTTCTTCATGAGAGTCAGCCTTGATTTTAATCATTATGGTACATCGCGTGTGTCCGCTACTCCATACGTGATATGTCTTTCGTGAAACGTCTTCTTCATTTCCTTGCTGTATTACCTATCATAAGCGTCTGCTCCTTTGTGCAGCTTGTCCAAGCCTATGGCCTCCATGCAACCAATAATTGTGCTGCGTATTTCAATAACGATGACATCTGCTTTCTTTGCCTGTTCTAGACACCGCAGCCATATTCGCTCCAGAGAAACAAAAGTTACTGGCTAAATGGTTCAAATGGCTCTGAGCACTATGGGACTTAACATCTGAGGTCATCAGTCCCCTAGAACTTAGAACTACTTAAACCTAACTAACCTAAGGACATCACATACATCCATGCCCGAGGCAGAATTCGAACCTGCGACCATAGCGGTCGCGCGGTTCCAGACTGAAGCGCCTAGAACCGCTCGGCCACACCGGCCGGCAAACTTACTGGCTACTGTTTTGAAAACAAGACGATTTGTACCCCATTCGTTGCACATCAGTTTTCTAAGAATATTATTTATTGCTGCAACTTTTACGGCTGTATACTCACATCAGTTCTTGTAGAACTGTTTAAGATAATGTCTAGATTTATAGGCACGTTTTGGCAGCTGGACCTCTCATGGCGCATTAAGTTTCTATCGTGCCAGTCTTGGAAGCATAAGAAAGGTACAGACTTCTGCCTTTGAAGTATTTTACCTCAGTGCTTTACAATAACATGTGGGCATAACAGGCACATATTTTATGATTATTTTCAGTCTGTTTAAATATGTGATCTTGTACAGCGAGGAAAAGATCATATGCACAAAAAAAGTCAGCGTTCCCGGATCTTACATCTAGCAGCCTACCTTGTGAAAACCGAGCTTCCAATCACTCTATTAGTTGATGTTCTGCGTATCGTCACGGAACTGGCCTAACATAGTACAAACAGCCTCTCTCACATAAAACCGGTACGCCTCACGCTCGAGATTCAAGTAACAAAAATCTAACCAAAAAAGAATGGCTATAGAAACGTTGAGAAACATGTAGTTACCTGTTTATAAGCGACACTGGAAGTGGTGTCCTTGGGCATCCAGGCATCACTGACTCCATGGCATGACGTTACCAGGAACATACTGTAATTCTGCAGGCGTGGTGTTCCGTTTAAGATTGTGCGCGTATTGTCAGCATACAATTTGCTTTTTAGTGTGCCCCACATATAAAAAATCACACGATGTTAAGTCCGGGTACCTTGCGGGCCAGAGGCCTCGACTGATAAGGCTGTCTTCAGGGAAAACGTTGGTGATATGAGGCCATACTTTGATTGGATGTGTGAGTGGTTGCTCCATCTTGTTGGTATACTGCATATAACTTCTCTCAATCTGTTGATTGTGCATAGAAAGAGCCAAAGATCTCTAGTCATCTGGCACTGTTTAAGGTGCAATTGAAATATGTGTGGCCAATAATGCGCAAGAAGAGTGAAGTGATTCTTCATATAGAATTTGTGGGTTGTCCTGCGATCAGCATCTGCAATTCTGAGAGTTTACATAGCCTGACAAATGAAACCAGGTCTCATCTGACACGAAGTTAGCAAGGGATCTAAGTAACCGTTAGCAACTGATTTAATAGAAAATAATGAGCTCTTTCTTCACTATCCTCAAATTTCAACTCTTGCACCACTCCCACACGATAGGATTTTAATTTCATGTCTTTTAGTACATGATGACACGATGTACGTGATACACCACCCTGATGCAGTAACCGCCTTACCGACTTGCGGAGACTTCTCGTAATGTCCATGAAATTCCGTCTATGGTGTCACGGGTCCTCACTATCGGTCGCCTATTCTCTCTGCACATGCTGAACGGATCCTACAGCCCTTCATTTCTTGCACAGATCTTGAACAGTGCTAGTCGTGGGGAGTTTCCTACCGGGATACTTCGCTTGAAACATTTCTTTACATTCTTGACTGAGTCTGTCTTTACGTAGCACTCCACAATATCAATTCGCTGGTGTAATGTAAACTGTCCCATTTCTATAACAAGAAAACCATTCGAGCTTTTCGCAACGGACGCACGAACGTACAGCTGCACTTAACTCCTCGATAAACCACAGTATAGCCAACTTCGAGAGGGAGTTTCCCCTTCATAAACAATTCGACTAGAGACGACTGCCGGCCGGAGTAGCCGAGCGGTTCTAGGCGCTACAGTCTGGAACCGCGCGACCGCTACGGCCGCAGGTTCGAATCCTGCCTCGGGCATGGATGTGTGTGATGTCCTTAGGTTAGTTAGGTTTAAGTAGTTCTAAGTTCTAGGGGACTGATGACCTCAGAAATTAAGTCCCATAGTGCTCAGGGCCATTTGAACCATTTGTTAAGTTCCATAGTGCTCAGAGCCATTTGAACATTTTTTAGAGACGACTAACCAGTAAGCCTGGCGTATGGGTTTTATGTGGGGCACACTGTACAAAGTAGAAGAGTCTACTAGGTTTCCAACGAGGGCATGGTGATGGCAGAGTAGCACTGCTGTGCTCTAATTTGTTGACACGCTAACTGCATCGATAGTACTGCAACCAAATTCATCGAAGACAAGGAGAGTAGCAAGGCGCGGTACAACACTTGAGATGCAGTCGTCGCTAGCCGTGGGAAGAGACTTCACGCAATAATTAGTGGAGAAAGTGTTGTAAAGGTAACTCCAGTCCTCAGTTAAGATACCAATCAATCTCTTTTGCAGTCATAATCTGGTATTGGGTAGTGGTTACTTCTCCTGGTACCATTCTGAGAAGACAATTAAATGGTAACCGTACTGTTCTGTCATAGGCTTTCGTGATCGTTGGACGCCAGAATGATGTAGGTTAAAGCAACAATGATCAAATTTGTAGAGATGTGAACACGTTACATGAAAAAAGCGTCAGAGAATCACATACACTAAAGCAACCAATTCCTTTGTCAATTTACATTTTCTCGTGAAACAAGGAAATTAAGCAATTGCTCGGTGAACCTCAGACATGTTTGGCCTGGATGAAAGCCACTCTGTACTTTAATGATCGCACTTGGAACACTCAAAGGAGTTGCGTGATACATTACAAATGTTCATCTGGAAGCTGGGTGGAAAATCATCCCTGGTGCCATATGTTGGCAAATAGACTTCATTGCCAACCTCGCCGTCATAACGTCTCTGAGGTTTGTGTCAACTAAATGACCATTCTTTGGCAAGATGAATGCAAACACTCGGATTACTGGGCGATGGAATATTCCAAGCGGACAGATCGAAATCTTAACTTCTCGTGTGTGCAGCTCTGTTCCGTTATTCGCTCTTCCTTCTACTGTGACCTGTGGGACAACAGTTTCTTCCATATATTCGGCTACTGGACAGATCCAATTTCCAGCTCAGCAAATGATGGAAGATGTTTTTTCAAACTTCTTACTTATCCCTTGTTTACTGGCGATTCTCTTATGTTCCCTCGTACGTTCTATTTTCCCACCGTCTCTGAGAAGCTTCTCGAGGCTTATTTCGATGGTTCCTGTATGTAATACACCTTCTCCTACTATAAACATGGACTGCTTCCAGTGTGGTTTACGGCAGACTGTGGTCTAATTGTGCCCCACAACATTTGGTGTTCTAATATCTACTCGCACTGAAAGCAGCTGTGACGGGACGAGAAAAGCTGCCCCTGGGTCCAGAAACCAATGAGTATGGTCGCGTATTCATAAGTACACGTTGGTGAATGATGATTTTTTGGCCGTCTTCGAAAGCATCAGCAGCCAGAACATTATGACCAACAAACTATTATAAATGTAAACCCGTCCACGTGATAGCAGCGTCTCCTGACGAGGAATGACTGCTAATCAGACACACTGTCGGTGCATTGTGAGTGTGTCGTCTGAGTGTAAAATGGGCAAGACACACGATCTATCTGAGTTTGACCGAAGGCAAACTGTGATGGCCCTGCGGATCGGCACGAGCATTTCGGAAACTGCACGACTTGTCTGGTATTCCAGGAGTGCTGTGGCTAGTGCCTTCAGCAAGTGGTGAAACCAAGGTAATACCACGTCCAGACGCCTTGGGGTTATGCGGCAACCCATCATTACAGTTCTCGGACGTCGTAGGCTGGGAACACTGGTAAAACAGAAAAGGTGGCGAACTGTGGCGGAACTAACATCAGACTTTAATTCTCGGCATAGTGCAAGTGTGTCTGACGACCCGTGCATGAGCCAGTGTTGACACCACGACATCGGCAACTGTGACTGAATGGGCACGTGACAATCGGCACTGGACGCTGGCGCAGTGGCAGACCGTTGCATGGCATTTTCAGCAAATAACTGTGCCTTTTCACAAGACCAGGAGTGCGTGAAGATCGGTCAGATCTGAAACCGACCGAACTCATCTAGGATGTGATTGAACGTGATGTCAGAGTTTTTACGGAAATCAGGTGACTTGTGTATACAGATGATGTGCCAGCTCCCTTCAGTGACCCACCAAAACCTAATTGCTTCCACACATGACGTGTCGCCGCTGTTATCCGTGCCAAAGATGACATGCCGGCTATCAGGTAGGTGGTCATAAAATTCTCGCTGATCAGTATATTTATGACAGTCTTGCTAAAAGCAGACGTTAACACAACAAGCAGGCATAAAAAACAGGCTGTAACAAATTAAACACCCAGAATGCATTAGACAACGCAGGTGCTATTTGGACCACATAGCATAAGCCAGCTATGCTAGGTGGAGTTCCCCTACCGAGTGAAAACACCGAGAGCGAATGGTCAGGATGAGTACAAACTCGGATGATGTACGAGGGCAGTTCAATAAGTAATGCAACACATTTTTTTTCTCGGCCAATTTTGGTTGAAAAAACCGGAAATTTCTTGTGGAATATTTTCAAACATTCCCGCTTCGTCTCGTATAGTTTCATTGACTTCCGACAGGTTGCAGCGCTGTACGGAGCTGTTAAAATGGCGTCTGTAACGGATGTGCGTTGCAAACAACGGGCAGTGATCGAGTTTCTTTTGGCGGAAAACCAGGGCATCTCAGATATTCATAGGCGCTTGCAGAATGTCTACGGTGATCTGGCAGTGGACTAAAGCACGGTGAGTCGTTGGGCAAAGCGTGTGTCATCATCGCCGCAAGGTCAAGCAAGACTGTCTGATCTCCCGCGTGCGGGCCGGCCGTGCACAGCTGTGACTCCTGCAATGGCGGAGCGTGCGAACACACTCGTTCGAGATGATCGACGGATCACCATCAAACAACTCAGTGCTCAACTTGACATCTCTGTTGGTAGTGCTGTCACAATTGTTCACCAGTTGGGATATTCAAAGGTTTGTTCCCGCTGGGTCCCTCGTTGTCTAACCGAACACCATAAAGAGCAAAGGAGAACCATCTGTGCGGAATTGCTTGCTCGTCATGTGGCTGAGGGTGACAATTTCTTGTCAAAGATTGTTACAGGCGATGAAACATGGGTTCATCACTTCGAACCTGAAACAAAACGGCAATCAATGGAGTGGCGCCACACCCACTCCCCTACCAAGAAAAAGTTTAAAGCCATACCCTCAGCTGGTAAAGTCATGGTTACAGTCTTCTGGGACGCTGAAGGGGTTATTCTGTTTGATGTCCTTCCCCATGGTCAAACGATCAACTCTGAAGTGTATTGTGCTATTCAGAAATTGAAGAAACGACTTCAGCGTGTTCGTAGGCACAAAAATCTGAACGAACTTCTCCTTCTTCATGACAACGCAAGACCTCACACAAGTCTTCGCACCCGAGAGGAGCTCACAAAACTTCAGTGGACTGTTCTTCCTCATGCACCCTACAGCCCCGATCTCGCACCGTCGGATTTCCATATGTTTGGCCCAATGAAGGACGCAATCCGTGGGACGCACTACGCGGATAATGAAGAAGTTATTGATACAGTACGACGTTGGCTCCGACATCGACCAGTGGAATGGTACCGTGCAGGCATACAGGCCCTCATTTCAAGGTGGCGTAAGGCCGTAGCATTGAATGGAGATTACGTTGAAAAATAGTGTTGTGTAGCTAAAAGATTGGGGAATAACCTGGTGTATTTCAATGCTGAATAAAACAACCCCTGTTTCAGAAAAAAAATGTGTTGCATTAGTTATTGAACTGCCCTCGTATATTACTACTAAGCCATTAGGGCTGAAGAATTATGGTTCCAGCAGATTTTGACAGTACTTGAGGTAAATATTTATGAAGATGCATGAGACCGACTCGGTACCTCTATCAAATTGATAACTCTAATCAAACTCTGCACATTACACTGGAAAGATACAATAAAAGTGACACTCGAAATTTCTGAAGGTCAAAATACGAGTCAGACAAGAGGATCCGTTATCAAAATTTCTGGCGGTTCCTGGGTCAAAACACTATTCCAATGAAAAGGTCCATTAGCCTATATCCAGTTTCTGTTGATGTTATATAATTATCAAATAATTGAAAATGTAAAATTATTAAAAAATGCCGCACAGTTGAACAGCAAGATTATTATCCTCACGTACGCTGACGACATTGCACTGTTGGTAGACAATGAAAATCTATTATAAGCTCTTACATCACAAGAAGCGCCACGAAAGGCATGGGCTTTTAGATGAATACAGATAGCACAACTCCACAAAAACGAATCAGGGATTCAAAACGCTTACTATGGCAGTTTTGAAGCGTCTTCCTAGGAAGTTGAACAAAAAACAATAACTCTAGATAGTACTGTTGCATCAGTTGTTTTCTGTGTTAAAGTTGACAGGCATCCTGGTTTTGTATTACATACGTGCCTGGATATAATGTGACTCCGTTATCGACAGTGTTATGAACTGAACTGAACAATAATAGTACACAGGTGTAGGGAAAATTGTCTGTATAGTGAAGTCACCAACAGCTCATCCCCACCATCGTGTCCTCCTTCCATACTGGGTCATTCTAAGCTGTATTAACTACATCAGATGAACACTGAGTATTTGAAAAATAAAGCGCAAGGTGTAAAGCGAGGGAAGTAGCTTGACATATTTTTAGGTTAATGCGACCTTTCTTCGAAATTCTAGTCATATCCGGCTGTACATAGACTGTACACTAATGTTATTTTGAGTGTGGGCTGAGTATTAGGGCCGTAAAAAAGCATTATTAATTCAAATTATTGAACTAATGCAATTATTGTTCTCGTAGTAACGCGTTCGGTACTCAAAATTTTTGTATGTATGACATATAAAAGTACTGCAATCATCATTTATGATTTCCATCTGTTCTGCTGTTGCAGGCGAAAGAAGTCTCCAACGTAAAATGAAAGTCTTTGTCTAGGTAGTGAATGCCAATGACTCTATTACTTTCGAAGAAGTTGATGACATATGTATGGCTACAACGCTAAGAACTCGGGTCCTATCATTATCTTTACCCGAAGACTACAGGCTTGTATGGGAGTCACTAGGAGATATGTGCGCAACAGAATACTCAGGTCTACAAAAGTAAGTCTCCACTATGAAAAGCTTTGTCAGAGACCGCTAAAAGTCTCTAACTTTGTTTAGGCCTATTTACTTAATTTATTTAACAAAGCAACGCGTTTCGAGACACAAACATCATCAGGCTACAATGACAAACCAAAAACATTTAACAGAAAAACACATAGATATTAAAAATGTTCTTTGCAGTCTTGGCATGGCTGTGGACATGCAGGAGAGAAAGAGAAGGGTAACCTAGTTTAGGGGATATTTATTTCGTTTGTTTGTATGCTGTTCAATTTTTTTTAATAATCACTCACTTCGTTCGTATTAAATAGCTGTCTTCTTGTGGTGGGTTTAGGTTGTATCCTTTGCTATGGCTCCTTGGTTACTTGTTAAATACTGTTTATAAACTTGCAAAGGACACTTATAACACGTCATCGCAGCCAACTCTAGTGTGCAGTAGAAATGAGATGGCGGTCAAAACATAGCTAGGTTCTGTTTCACTATCGATGTGTCTATCCTGGTGTTACCTGTCACTTGCAGTGTCTTCTAATCATCTTTCTGACACATTCTGATGCTTATCGATTAAATATATTACCATAAAAGAGACTGTGACAATTTGACGTTAATAACAACAATATAAAAATTATTTTAATGAATTACGAAGATATTTCTATTGTAAAACAGGAGCATATACATTCTTAATGGTTACGTGTTTTCCATGTTAACTGTACTGAATGAAGTTGATGAAGAAATGTGAATTCCTGAAATATGTAACTTCAGTTAGGGTCTCGTTTTCCACGTTTGACCATGGATCAATATTTCCATTTCCTACAAGATGTCAGCTTTCCATCTGTTCTCCAAAGTGTGTAGAACTCTAATATCGTTGTCTTTTGCAGCACTGTGTCCTGTTTCGTATCTTTGTTTAGCTACAGCTGATTTGTTAGCCATATCAAGTCTGAAACAGTCAATATGACCACTAAAACGGGCTTTTAAATTTCTGCCTGTTTGGCCAATATAGTGTTCGTTGCAATGACAGCATGTCACTTTATAACTTCCTGACTTGCTCACTTTCTCAGATGGTTGTGAGATGACATATATTTCATCGACTAAATATCAGAAATGCGTCGGCAAAGTTTGTACAACACTTCCAGATGATAGATAACACCAGTATCGACCTATCGATAGCTATATCGAAACAAGCTTCGTTCTAATTGCCATCTTGTTTCTTCTGCACAACAGAGTCGATTGTGATGACGTGTTCTAAGGGTCCTTTGTAAGTTTATAAGGAGCATTTAACGAGACACAAAAGAGCCGTAGCAATGGATGTAACTTAACACACTACACGAAAACAGCCATTTCACACGAACAAAGTGAGTGATTACTTAAAAAATGTGAACAGCAGACTAACAAACGAAGTAAATATTCCCTCTTATTAGGTTATCCTTTTCTTTCACCATAGGATGGCCATGGCATATCCCACGACTGTAAAGAACAGCTTTGATAATTGTTTTTGTTTTGCCTCTGTAGGTTGAAGATGAGGTATGTATCTCGAAACACATTGCTTTCTTAAATAATTTAAGTAACTCAACAAAAATTCGTGGTCGATTAACAGTCAAGATGGCTTAAACAGGTCACTGCCCTTCACTCATGAGACTATTCAGAAAATGAGTCTGTCAAATGAAACGGGTCGAACAGAACGTCATCAACACAGAAATTGTATTTCATTTTCGAAAGCCTAGCCCATTGTTCATTCATATCAGCATTTTCAAAGGATCCCTTAATATCAATAACAATAACAATATCCACGTCTACAGCAATAATTTGTGAATCACAGAAGTGCATGACACAAGGTACATCTTATTCTATCACTTATTAATGTTTCTTTCTGTTTCATACATGAATGGTGCACAGAAAGAATAACTGTTTCTGTGTGATCTGTTAATTGGCTACTTTATCTACACGACAGATGGGCAGATGGCTGAAAAGCATTCATAGACTGCCCTGAAAGACGGTTCTTGAACTGTCTAAGGAGGTTCTCCTGGGATGTGCGATGAGTTTGTTCGAGCGTAGTCTCTGTGGTCGTTCCATTTCACGCATCGACACGCTGTTGCTCTGAAACAGTTGTGTGACGAGGCTGACTCAAGCCGTGGTTCGTTAATGCCGTTGTTAAAGTGTACCGTGGTTCTGCGTTTCGTGAAGTGCACAATTTCGCTTCTTTGTATTAAGCGCACGTTGTAGGTCTCTGCAGCAGAGCGACATTTTGTCAAGATCTAAGTGGAAAGTACTGGAATTTTTACCGGATACTATTTTTCATGGATAATTGCATCAATCGCGAAAATCTTGAGATTGCAACAGATCCGCTAACACATTAATGTATAACATGGACAGCAAAGCTGCTTTTACAGTTCCTCGAGGGACAAGATATATTAGTTACAGAGACCGTAATGACTTTCCAACCAGGATAAAGTGCTGTGACGTGACTGTAAGGAAACTTTCCATTCAGCCTCGGACTTGGTTAGAAATACTATAGGAAGGTATTTTACTTAGAATACGTAGATATCGTACTGAAGTTCCTCGAGAGTCTAAAAGTGTGACCTGTACTCTTTCCCAAACATGACAAATGTTCAGCATCTCATTGCCGTTGGCACGGTCGTTAATGGTCAGCCAGCCGACCTTCCTAACACACGTGAAACGAATGAAGAGTCGTCGGCCTTTTTTTCGTTTTTTAAGGTCTCTTAAAACAAGTTTGTGGTTACCTTCGCCGGATTCTGAGGACGCAGCCTCAAAACATCTCAGATGTAGGCAACCTTCGATAAAGACCACATCAAATAGGGCTAGAACATTTTAGCGGATAATTTATATAGCTATATTCGCGTTTGTGGCACGTTGCCACCTTTAACGATGGTGCTTAAATTTTGCTAGAATATATTTCCAAGTACAGTGGTAATTTCCTACACCAGAAAGATCTCAGTAAAACCCATTTACTGAGTACCAACGACTTCTTGATGTTTGCCCCTCGTCCTAATAACAACTAAAGGTAGAGCTTTCGTCAACTGAATGGAAACATCGGCTCTGTATCAGTAGCGGATTCAACGTTTCTGCTACCTGTCGCCAGATTACTCGTGACATGATGAATCCTGTAGAAAGAGATGGCAATAAACATGTGTGCCACCACATTTAAAGCCGGCCGCGGTGGCCGAGCGGTTCTAGGCGCTTCAGTCTGGAACCGCGCGACCGCTACGGTCGCAGGTTCGAATCCTGCCTCGGGCATGGATGTGTGTGATGTCCTTAGGTTGGTTAGGTTTAAGTAGTTCTAAGTTCTAGGGGACTATGACCTCAGCAGTTAAGTCCCATAGTGCTCTGAGTCATTTTTGAACCACATTTAAGAACTTCCTGCGTACCAGTGCATTTTTTCAGGAACCTTTGCATAATTAAAATCACAGTCTCAAACGAGGCAAAGATGCTGTGTCTTATTCAGATAAATGCAACAGCTATCAGTGCCAGGATGAATTACGTATAAACGTCAATCTTATTATTTGCTATGGTAAGACTTGCATAAGTCTGATGAATATTCATTTTTATACTGAAGACATATTTACATAATTGGTTCAATAATTTTGGACATAATGCCCAACGAACAGCAGTATTAGCTCTGATCTTAAAACAATAAAAATCACAGTTCATATTTGGTGACTGGTTTGTGTTATATCACCAACCCCCCGAAGATGGTTGCTGTTTGCACTTTTTCAGTTTCGATTTTTCGTTAGTTGTCTCCGATACAAATCGCATGATCAACTGCTTGTTAATCTCGCATGTCAAGCCACACGATATGCTCCAGTATTTGCACATATTTCATAACACGCAAAGTTTTGAAACGAACTGCATTTCGCTAACTTGAAAATGCCGTGTCTTAGAACACTGTAACGCCAAAAAAAGGAATTCCTTGGTTTTGCTATGAATTTAAGGGACGAAGAAGACAAAGTTGAAACTAGTGTCACTATTTTACATAAGGCAGAGAAAGGTAGATTATGGACCTCGTGGAAGAGCTGGAAAATTTTTCACATCAAGCTACAGCACTAAACGCACTTTTAACAAACTTGCTGCCAAGGAGGCCTCTCGGACACTAATGACACGTGCAACATCCGCGCCCCATTGCAGGTGAGTGTCTGGTTATGTCACATGTTTTACACATGGAACATGTGCTGGCTAAGTGGAGGCTCACAGCAAGATCCTCAGGCTCGTACCCAGAATGCTCTTAGAGCTGGATCTCACACCGTGCTGGAAGATTCTCGACTGGTGCCTTGGCGTCAAGGTCAAGGAGGTCAGGTCAGGACAGGCAGAAAACCACGTGGTATGGGTGCGCCCTCCATCACGTAAACACGGCAGCCGCGTCCTCTCAGTCTCCGCCGGCCTTCGTCTGCATTCCGCGACGAACTTTCACTGCCTGTAACCCACCGACGCCCGAGTACCTCCACCAGCGTGCGCCTGAGGCTCACCCACGCTGTGCTGTAACCGCAGCCGATCTTTCAAGTGACTGCCACAGAGAATAGATAAGTGTCTCTCTTGACTTTTCTAAGATAAACTTACAAAAGAAATGGTTTTGCGTCAACATATTACAGTGATTATGTGCTGACATCGGGAATGCACCACCTCGAAAGTCTAAAATCGCAAACAAGTGGTTTTAAAATACAGAGGTGAATCTATTCTACCACCCACAACGCTCATTTTCCTGTCAAACGCTGCGCTTGTGTACAAACTGTGTTTGAAGCTTAACAAATCTATAGACTACGGAAACTCCAGTTACTTCACACAACACGTGTTAACATGTGCAGCACTCAGAAAGTCACCTTTTCGTTGTAATGTGATGCAGCTCTCCACGTTAGTCTAGTCTAATCTCTGCACAACCATTGTAACTTACACCCATTTGAACCTACTTGCTATTCACTAGCCATAGTCTCCCTCTACGACTTCCCTCCACTACCAAATTAACGATTTCTTGCCTCATGATGTGTCTTATCAATTGGTTTCTACTTTTAGTCAGGTTGTGCCACAACTCTTTTTTTCCCCCCAATTCGACACAGAACCTCATTTTTTGTCTGAAATATTTACTGCACAAGTTTCACTTGCGTACAAGGCTACACGGACGAATACCTTCAGAAATCAATTCCTAATATGTAAATTTATATTCGATGTTAACAAATTTCATTTTTTCAGAAATATTTTTCTAGCGATTGCCAGTGTGTACCTTACACTGAGGTGATTATAGTCATCGGTCACCTCTTAATATCGTGTAACACCTCATTTTGCCCGGCATAATGCAGCAACTCGGCGTGGAATGCATTCAACAAGTCGTTGGAATTCCTATGCAGAAATACCGAGACGTGCTGCCTCTACAGCCGTCCATAACTGCGAAAGTGTTGGCGGTGCAGGGGTTTGTACACGAACTGAGCTCTTGATTATGTCTCATAAATGTTCGATGGTATTCATGTCGGGCGATCTGGGTGGCTAAATCATTCCATCGAATTGTCCAGAATGTTCTTCAAACCAACATCGAACAATTGCGGCCTGGTTATATAGCACATTGTCATCTATAAAAATTCGATCCTTGTTTGGGAAGTCCATACCCGATGGTCTGCAAGTAGCCGAACATAACCATTTCCACTCAATGATAGGTTCAGTTGGACCAGGGCACCCAATCCATACCACGTAAACACAGCCCACACCATTATGGAGCGACCATCAGCCTGCACAGAGTCTTGTTGACAACCTGCGTCCATGGTTTCCTGGGGTCTGCGCCATACTCCAACCATACCATCAGCTATACCAACCGAAATCGGGACTCATCTGACCAGGCCACGGTATTCCAGTCATCTAGGGTCCAACCTGTAGGGTAATGAGCTCAGGAGAGGCGCTACAGGCGGTGTCGTGCTGATAGCAAAACCACTCGTGTTGGTCGTGCGCTGCCATTGGACATTACCGCCAAATTTCTCCGCACTGTCCTAACGGATACGGTACGTCCCCCACTGATTTCTGCGACTATTTCGCGCAGTGTTGCTCGTCTGTTAGCACTCACAACTCTACACAAACGCTGCTGCTCTCGGTCGTTAAGTGAAGGCCGTCGGCCACTGCTTTGCCCATGGTGAGAGGTAATGGCTGACTGGTATTCTCGGCACACACTTGGCAATGTAGATATCGGAATATTATATACCCTGACGATTTTCGAAACTGAATGTCCTATGCGCCTAGCTCTAACACCATTCCGCATACAAAGTCTGTTAATTCCCGTCATGCGGCCATAATCACGTCGGAAATCTTTTCACATGAATCACCTGTGTACAAATGGCAGTTCACCAATGGTTCAAATGGCTCTGAGAACTATGGGACTTAACATCTTAGGTCATCAGTCCCCTAGAACTTAGAACTACTTAAACCTAACTAACCTAAGGACATCACACACACCCATGCCCGAGGCAAGATTCGAACCTGCGACCGTAGCAGTCGCGCGGTTCCGGACTGAAGCGCCTAGAACCGCTCGGCCACCGCGGCCGGCAGTCCACCAATGCACAGACCTTTTATTATACTTTGTGTACTAGATGCTACCGCTACCTGTAGATGTGCATATCGGTACTCCATGACTTTCGTCTCCCCAATATATATATCCTCTCAGCATCGGTCATGCTCAGCTACTTTGCTGCCCACATAGTAAAACTCTCTACGGCTTGTAGAGACTCATTTGCTTATCTAATGCTCTCAGGATCACCTGATTTAATTTGACTACGTTCCATTACCTTCGTTTTACTTTTGTTGATGATCATCTTATAACCACTTTTCAAGACGCTATCCATTTTGGTCAACTAATCTTCCAAGTCCTTTGTCGTCTTTGGCAAAATTACAATTTCATCAACAAACGTTAAAGTTTCTATCTATTCTCCTAGAACGTGAACTCCCTTTTCAACTTGCGTCTTTGTTTTCTTCGTAGCTTGCTCAATGTACAGTCTGAATAGTCATATTTCCCAAAATAGCAGTTTCTATGTTGTTGTACATCGTTACCTTATTCCTCATAGGATTCGATTTCACTGAAATGATTAAAAAAGAATCTAACGGAACACCTCATGACGGAGATCTGGGTAATGTGGTGACAGATCAAAATATTGAACTGCTGTAGTGGCGAGTCACCGAAAATGATATACCATGACAATGTGTTGTTGTTGTCCGTTTTAATCACTTAATTGCAAATCCACATTTGCTGGCCGCAACCTTTGTTCCTCCACGAAGTATCTGTCTACAAATGGAATACAATAGTCATTCGCTGCACGACAAACCGCCCTTTGTCAAACAAAAGAGCTATGGCATGGAGCTGCTTGCACGCTCTGCAGGAGTAGCGCGATTATCTGAGAAAATCGCCAACTGCACACCAACGCCGACCATCGATACGCTGGTCAGCTGCTCCTACAGGAATTCGGCAGGCGGTTGACATTCAGCTCGCATCGCATCCCCGCCGCTGCACGCTGTCCGTCTTCCCAAGGCTGACGGCAAGGCCTCGTCCCGTCTGGGCACAAGGCATGGCCTATCGGCACACCGGTCCATTCAAGCCGGCAAACCCACGTGTAGGAAGACGCTGTGTGCACACAGCGCCATATCACTAACTGTTATTTATTACATTCTGTCGTACAACCGCAGAAACCGTATTTCTGCAACAGATATTTCGAACGTATATCTTGCGTCCAGCTTCCTAGTGATCCGACAGGCTGAAACTACTGCACTTGCCATCTTCACTTATTCGAAGAGCGATAGGGTAGTATTTAGCTTCTGGCACTACTTTATCTGGGTGGGTTTCTCTGTATTTCATGTGTTTGTGTACCTGGTGGGCGCGCTTCTTTTCTGATGCTACGGCATTCGCTCAGGCCTTTTAATCCTGAGGACCGCATCACTGCGCTGAGGCAATAGATACACAAACGCCAGAGATGTCATTCGGCAGCAGAGACGTACGCATAAACTGAATCTGTGGTTAGCTGGTCGATCCATGCTGTGATGTCGATGTATCTTTAGCAGATGCACTGTATCGAATTTAAGGAAAGAGGAAAATGACGTAGGGACATTCAAATCCATTGTTTTCCTGTCCTCAAAAACAGATGGGATCCTCACCAAGTACAAAGCGATTTTTCACTCACCACTGAAGATTGCAGCCGTTTTGGGGTCTGTCACAGATGAACTGATGTTCCGCATTTTTTAAGATTTCTACGAGTGTGGCCTTTCGTACATCAGGGAGGCGACGCGTACGGTCCATGAAAGATGCACGAAACACCTATGGTACACTGGGTCTTAGTCGGCCGCGGTGGCCGAGCGGTTCTAGGCGCTTCAGTCCGGAACCGCGCGACTGTTACGGTCGCAGGTTTGAATCCTGTCTTGGGCATGGATGTGTGCTATGTCCTTAGGTTAGTTAGGTTTAAGTAGTTCTAAGTTCTGGGGGACTGATAACCTCAGAAGTTAAGTCCCATAGTGCTCAGAGCCATTTGAACACTGGGTCTTACAACTCAATAAATCAGCTGTTGTGGAACACTGGATCGATACTTGTCTTCTACGTGACATGACGATATCGAAAATCTAGGGCTGACTTCATCGTTTGAGAACTAGGTGATGATGGAAGCTGCAGAAATCCGTTTGGCGAAGAATTCAATTAATAGAGTTAGCGGTTTCAGGCTAGACAGAGTGTGGCATCGGGTGCTTTCTTAGTAATCCAGCTGCACGTGGAGCTCCTGGAGAATAACAACTTAAATGCCTGTGTGTGCACTGTAATTAGTCTAAACTTGTCTTCGTGTACTTAGATAAGAAATTAGTAGGGAGCCTTAGTACATTCCTAGATTACTCAATACTGATTCCTGAAACGTTATAAGTAGGCTTTCCCGCAATAATTCAGGTTTTTCAGAATTTGCATGACGCTCTCCTATGAGACAATCAAGAGTGTACCATTCTACTGCTCTTCTTTGAATACGTTCAATGTCCCTTGTCAGTGTTATTTGGTATGAGTGGTACATACTTGAGTAATAGTAAATAAAAGTCACTCGAGTGCTTCTTAAGCGATTTTCTTTGTAGAAAGGTAGCTTTTCCCAATGAACCGAAGTCTGCCATCTACTTTACCTACGACAGAACCTATCTGATCTTTCTGTTTCATACTCGTAAAAATTGTTACAGCCAGGTATTTGTATGTGTTGACAAATTCCAGTTGTATCACTGGTTATGTTGTTAAAGGATACTACGCTTTTTTAGTTTTGCGAGCTGCCCAGTTTAACATTTCTGGTACACTTGAAGCAAAGTACCAGTCTTATCGAGACCTTACACAATATTTGCGGAGCTTATTTCAGCCAGAATTTCATTGCATATTACTGTGATAACGGTCACTATTAATACTGTGCAACAAGTCATTAACGTGTACTCCAACACAAATAAACGACGCACCACGAAGGAATTAACCGAATAGAATGGAAATCAGTAGATGAGATGTACATGTACAGACAAACAAACGATTACAATTTCAGAAAACTTGGATCATTTATTCAAGAGAAGGAACTTCACAAATCGAGCAAGTCAATAACGCATTGGTCCACCTCTGATCGTTACACAAGTAGTTATTCGGCTTGGCATTATCTCTCTGTAACGTTAGCCCAGGATGGCTGCCATGAAGGGCAACAGAATGGGGCGTAGAATATCGTAGACGTACGCTGTGCTATAAGAACGCCGTGGATGACAACCAAAGAGGTCCTGCTGTAAAAAGAAAAAGCACCCCAGACCATCACTCCTGGTGATAACGCCCGCCCACACATGACTGCTTATTTTTGTGCTTGCCAAACCCAACCTTCACCAGCGAAGTCACCCAATCTCTCCCCAACTGAGAACGTTTGGAGCATTATGGGCAAGGCCCTCCAACTAACTCGGGATTTTGACGATCTAACGCACCAATGGACGGAATTTGGCACGATTTCCATCAGGAGGACATCTAGCATCAATGTTGCCAAGCCGAATAAGTATATGCATAAGGGCCATAGGGAGACCAACGCGTTACTAACTTGCTCAATTTGTGAAGCTCTTTCTCTTGAATCAATCATCCACTTTTTCTGAAATTGTAATCATAGATTTGTCTGCATATAAACATCACATCCACCTTTTCTGTCCCATTCGGATAAAAAATGAAATGATCGTATGGCATTGTTGGCCGGGAGGCCCCATGCGGGGAGTTCGGCCGCCGTATTGCAAGTCCTTTTTAGTTGACGCCACTTCGGCGACTTTCGGGTCAGTGATGATGAAAGACACACAACACACAGTCCCCTGCTGGGAATCGAACCCTGTCCCCTGCGTGATAAGCGGAAACGCTACCGCTACGCTACGGAGGCGAACCCCATTCGGATAATTCCGTCGTAATGCGTCGTTTTCTTTTTTCTTTTTTTTTCTTAGAAAGTACATCATTTACCTAGGACACAACTGAAATTCCTAACACATCTGTTAGCAACTGTCCATCCAAGATAATATGCTGTCTTTCCTGCAATAAAATCCTCAGTCCAATCACAAATTTCGTCCCATACGCCATAAGATCGTACTTTGGGCAGCAAGAGCAGGTGTGATACTATGTCATAAGCTTTCAGGACGTTATGAAATGCTACATCTATCTGACAAGCTTGATCCATTCATTCAGGATGACAAGTGAGAAAACCCCAAGTTGGCTTCGTGTGACGAATGTTTTCGGAATCCGTGCTTGACGGCATGGACGATGTGATTCATTACGCTTGAACGCAGGTGCTGTGGGGGGACTGCGCGTGCACTGGACCCTGTCTCGACCAGTGTCAATGAGATTGATGATAACCACAACTCCACAGCGCTTTCGATACATTGTGGGCAGGGACCCTAATTCGATACTATACTCACGAGTACCATCGACAGACTGAGGTATCGACAGTTTTCTTTGATAGAAATGTTAGAGTAGATTGTATCGGCTTTAATTTCTCCATCTCTGTTTTTAAAATCTGTCTGTAAAACAGAGAAATAGTAGATTTTTACGAGTTTTAAATAGAATAATAGAAGCTTAAATGAAACACTGTTTTTATTGTAAAATTGCAGAACAGATTATCAGAAAACTTCTGAATAGTAAAAAAAAAATTTATCCTCAAAGCAAGATTTTATTCAGTATTTTCGGTGATAATCTTGCTACATGACTTTGATAATGTGTTGCCTGCCTTTGAAAATAAATGCTCGCAGAGCTCTAATGTAGCAAGAATTTCCAGATACTCGTTGGCCAGCTTATGGATCAGAGGGAATAAAACTCCTATGTACTTTCATTGGTCTAACGCTGATGACACGGGTGTTGCGAAATAAAGGCTGATTCCACGTTCTGATCAGCCAGAGCAGGTTCGAAAGAGGCGACTGCTCCAGCTTTATTTTTTTGTTTGGTCTGTGCTAATGTCTTACACCATTTCAGGAGAAGAATGAGTACCTCGCGCACGGTACCTTCTGTAAGGTACTGGTGTGAATAAAAGTATCAGCTTTAAAAGCATTGATTAAAAAATATCTGCATCGAGATGAAAGACTCAGCACTGAGAAGTATGGGCATCTTTTCCTCATCGCTAATACTGTAATGTGGGGAGCGTGCTGCTCGCTGTTGTTACAACGCAGCTGCCGCTCCTGCCCTGTGGTTCGGCGTTACGCGGCGCGAGCCCAGAAATTACGGTAGCTAACAGAGCGCGACCGGCCGCATTCAGGGCTCGCCGTGTGGAAATCTGCACAAAGTGCCTGCCGTGTGCTCAGCTTAGCGCCTGCCTGCTTTGGTAGGCAAAGTGGCCCTCCCGCAGACAATTTCTCCTCGCCACTTTCCACGCCAGGTACTACTTTACGCCTGAACTGTGTCTTAAACCGTCATTGTGCAAACATACAATAAACAAGACCTTTGTCCAGAGCTGTCACGTAACCGGTTTGAGAGAAAAGATGCCCTCTTCTCTTGAAAATAATGACGGCGATCAAAGAGCAGGCCAGACCCCGCGACACACTGATTCCAAAGAACTTCAAGGTACAAGATCTACATCAATATTGGGAGAAAAACTCTGGAGTACCAGTTACTAGGGCTGCACCTCATTCCATTCACATGTACCTCTCGGAGGGAATGACTGCTTTAACTCCTCTGTGCGTGCTGTAACTAGCCTTACCTTGTCTTCACGTGTCCTGTGGAAGCGACACTCACGGGACTGCATTACATTCCTGGAGTTCATAAATAAAGCTGGTTCTTCAAACTTTGTAAATAGGCTTTCTCAGGATAGTTGGGGCCTAGGGCCCGTCAGTTCACTTTCTTCAGCATCTTCACGATACTGTTACGTATGTCAAACCTATGAAGATTCGTGCAGTCATTATTTGTATTATTTCAATATCCCTTTTCATTCCCATATGGTACGTGTGCGGCACACATTAGAAATATTCTGGTATGGGTCGCACAAACGTTTTGAAAGCCGGCCGGTGTGGCTGTGCGGTTCTAGGCGCTTCAGTCTGGAACTGTGTGACCGCTACGGTCGCAGGTTCGAATCCTACCTCGGGCATGGATGTGTGTGATGTCCTTAGGTTAGTTAGGTTTAAGTAGTTCTAAGTTCTAGGAGACTGATGACCACAGATGTTAAGTCCCATAGTGCTCAGAGCCATTTGAACCATTTTTCTTTTTGCAAGCAATCTCCTTCGCCGACCGACTGCGTGTTCTTGGTATCGTCCAAATGAACCATAGTTTGCCACCGGCTTTACCTATGACTGGCTCTATGTGATCGTTCCATTTCATATCCCCACAAACTGTTACACACAGGTATTTTAAGAATTGACTGATTCCAGTTGCGGCTAGTTTATAGATTGTAGTCATAGAACACGGTTTTTTTTCTTTCAAGATCACACACAGTATCTGTGCAGTTTTTTTCAGACTGTGTTTCATTACAGTTGCAAAAATTCTGAGGATACTGTCAATACTATTTTATCAGTTTTGGTTGGAGAACACTACACATGTTTTCGTAAATTGACTGTAGGAAATATTGTAACCACCCACAAGTTTTTTTTGAAATGGTTTTATTATAGAATTACTAGTTTCGGGCCTGAACCCATCATCAGATGGTAGCGTTGACTTCCTGCAAGTTTTACATTTGTGTCTTCCTGAAAAGCCCTCCTTTACCACAATAAATGACAGAGGTTTGCGAAAGAAAACCAAACCTCTGTCATATAATATGTAAAGGAGGGCTTTTCAGGAAGACACAAATGAAAACTTGCAAGAAGTTTGTACCTTGCAAGAGATTTGTAAAAGCAAACCGAACCTCTGTCATATAATATTTAACGGAGAGCTTTTCAGGAAGATGCAAATGTAAAACTTGCAAGAAGTCAGCGCTACCATCTGACGATGGGCTCAGGCCCAAAACTAGTAATCGTATCATAAAACCATTTCAAGAAAACTTGTGGCTGGTTGCAGTATTTCCACAGTGTCATTTACTGTTAATATTGTCTGCAAGTTCATTAATATACAATGCGAACAGAAAAGAGCCAAACATACTTCCCTGTGGCACACCTGAAGTCAGTTCCACGTCTGTCGATGACTCGTCATCCAATGTAACAAATTGTGTTCTTCCTACCAAGTAATTCTCGATCCAGTCACAAATTTTGCTTCATGGCCCCTATGATCTCGCGATAATAAATGGCGGTTGGTTGGAATTAAATGCTTTTCGGGAGTCAATAAGTACTGAAACCCACCTGGCTACCTTGATCAAGGCGGCCATGTGAGAAAATTGCGAGTCAGCTTTTGTGTGACCAATATTTTTGGAATCCATGGTTGTTGGTATTCGGGACCATTCGAGAGTAACTCCTGTGAAACGGTTCCTTCCGAAGTAAGGAAATGTTGTGTGTAATTATGAGGACCATAACCTAATAGCTTCTTAGAAGTTGAAGATATAAGTGATTTGGTCCCACTAGCAGATACAGCTCGGGAGAAAAATCCTTGCTAAATGGCCGATGGATAAGTGGTATAAGAACTGCGGTCAGACCACAGTCAAATTAGCGCACATGGCTTCTAATCGCACCTATTGAAACTTTTTTACTCCTTGACAACATCATGAAAGCTCTTGCAAAATTTATATATTATTGTTTTAACTAAAATAAATGTCATTGCGAACAGAAAAAAAGTTATTAATGTACGTCTCTACGAACTTTTACGGCCTCACTTTGTTGGACTTGTAAACTACATGTACACTTAACGAAGGACAGAATAGTTTGGAAGGTAGGTGACGAGACGCTGGCAGCAGTAAAGCTGTGGGGAGGGAGCGTGAGTCGTGCTTGGGTAGTGAAAGGCAGAGGTCCCGAGTTCGAGTCTCGGTTCGGCTCACAGTTTTAATCTGCCATGAAGTTTCAAGGACAGAATGGCTTGAAGATACGCAAAAGAACTGTGATACTGTAAATTAGTATGAAGACATGCTATAAATAAAATCTAGGCTGTTATCAACAGAAGAAATGAAAGAATTTTGTCATTTAGTAATCAAGTTTGCATACGTGGTAACATTTTGTGTTACAGCAAAGAAACGAAGCAGAATAAGATCTTCCGTGGGAAAATCAAGCCAGTAATATACTTTGCATAGGTGCTGCACGCTCTGTATTTTGGGACATTGCTCTAACAAATGTGGAATTCATGTGTCAAGGCAGATACTAATTGAATACACCGCAACATTATTCCTTATGAAGCATAGTGCAAGTATGAAACATTACTATGTATTTGCTAGTAAATGCATTTGAATACAACATGAACTATTTGTTACAGTTTTTATACTTGATTGTATTAACAGTATCAAGTGAGATTTTAGGATCATACAAAAAGTAAAATGATCCATTATTACATTATTGTGATGTTAATTGTGCTCATGGTTTATTAATATCATCAACATTCCACACACAAATTTGCTTATTTGTTCTCCACTAATATTAACACGGAACTTTATTATATCCCTTTTATGCACAGAACATCTTAAATGCTATGCATATAAATCACAAAATAGCCGTATACGGTTTTTTTCCTCAAAGACCACAATTTTCTATATGACTGTTGTAGATAGTTCACATAAACCGATTATGCCTCATGTATCTGGGTATGGGTAGAGGCTCTTGGTAACCGGAATAAAATAATAATTGGATCATTTTACCGACCTCCCAACTTAGATGTAACACCTGCTAAAGATTAAGAGAAAACTTGGGTTTAATTTCAAACGTGTACCCGACTCATACAATTATAGTTCGTGGTGACTTCAATTTACCCTCGATAAGTTGGCGAAAATGCAAGATGAAATCCGCAGGTACGCAAAAAACCTCGTCCGAAATTGTGGTAAACGCATTCTCTGAAAATTATTTCGAGCAGTTAGTTCATGAGCTCAGTTGAATAGTAAACGTTTTTGAAAACACAATTGACCTCTTACGTTAGCGACATACAATCCTGAGCTAATAACAAGCATCAAAACGGATACAGGGATTACTGAACACAGGGTTGTCGTAGCGAGACTTAATATTTTAACTCCCATATTCTCCAAAAATAAACGAAAAAATGCCTACTTAAAAAGTAGATAAAGATTCACTTATCACCTTCCTGAGAGAGTCTCCACTCCTTCCAAATTAACAATGTAGCGATGAGTGTTGATCAAATATTGCTTGAATTTAAAGAAATGGTATCGACAACAACTGGGAGATTTATACCAAATACATTAACAAGCGACGGAGGTGATTCCCCTTGGTATACTAAATTGGTCAGAACACTGTTGCAGAAACAACGAAAAAAGCATGCTAAATTTAAACGAACGCAAAATCTCCACTACAGGCGATCTTCTACAGAAGCTCGAAATTTGTCACCGACTTCAATGCGAGTTGCTTATAATAGTATCACAACGGAACTTTGTCTCGAAACCCAACAGAAAATCCAAAGAGATTCTGGTCGTATATAAAGTATGCTAGAGGTAAGACACAATCAATACCTTCTCTGCGCGATAGCAATCGAAATAATGTCGCTGAAAGTGCTGCTAAAGCAGAGTTACTAAACAGAGCCTTCCGAAATTTCTTCACCAAAGAAGACGAAGCAAATATTCCAAAATTCGAATCAAGAACAGCTGCCAGAATAAGCAACTTAGAGGTAGATATCCTCGGAGTAGTGAAGCAACTCTAATTACTTAATAAAAGCAAATCCCCGGTCCAGACCGTATACCAATTAGGTTCCTTCCAGAGTATGCTGATGCAGTAGTTCCATACTTAACAATCATATACAACCGTTCTCTCTACGAAAGAATCGTATCCAAACACTGGAAAGTAGCACAGGTCACAACAATATTCAAGAAAGGCAGTAGGAGTAATTCGCTAAATTACAGGCACGTATGATTGACGTCGATATGCACCAGGATTTTTGAACATGTACTATGTTCGAACATTGTCAACACGGATTTAGAAAACATCGTTCTTGCGAAACGCAACTAGCTCTTAACTCACACGAAGTGTTGAGTGCTACTGACAAGGGGTTCCATATTGATTCTGTATTTCGAGATTTCCAGAAGGCTATTGACACTGTACCTCACAAGTGGTTTGTAGTTAAATTGAGTGCTTATGGAATATCGTCTCAGTTATGTGACTGGATTCGCGATTTCCTGTCAGAGAGGTCACAGTTCGTAGTTACTGACGGAAAGTCATAGAGTAAAACAGAGATGATTTAGCTTTGAGGATTACCTGCGGATGACATTCAAATTCTGTCAGAGACGGCAAATATTACAAGATGAACACTAAAGAAAGGATAACAACAGGAATGGTATTTAGTCAAATTAAATCAGTCTATGACGAGGGAATTGGAATAGCAAAAAAATGGCTCTGAGCACTATGGGACTTAACTTCTGAGGTCATCAGTTCCCTAGAACTTAGAACTACTTAAACCTAACTAAGCTAAGGATTTCAGACACATCCATGCCCGAGGCAGGATTCGAACCTGCGACCGTAGCAGTCGCGCGGTTCCAGACTGAAGCGCCTAGAACCGCTCGGCCACACCGGCCGGCTTGGATTAGCAAATGAGACACAAAAAATTGTAGATGAATTTTGCTATTTGGGCTGCAAAATTAGTGATGATGGTCGAATTAGAGAAGATATAAAGTGCAGACTGGCAATAGCAAGAAAAGCATTTCTGAAAAAGAGAAATTCGTTAACTTCGAACGTAAATTTAAATGTTAAAAAATCTTTCCTGGAGCGTGCGTGAGTGATACGTGGACAATAAACAATTCAGAAAAGAAGAATACAGAAATTTTTGAGATGTGATGTTACAGGAGAATGCCAATGGATAGATGGGCGGATCGAATAACTAATGAAGAAGTACTGTGTCGAATTAAGGAAAAAAAGATATTTATGTCAGAACTTCACAAAAGAAGTGATCATTTGGTAGGACACATCCAGAGGAATCAAGAATCGTCAATTTGGTAATGGAAGGAAATGAGTGTAGACGGAGGGGAGGATGGGAGGGGGGAGTTAAAATTGTTGAGGGAAACCACGGCCTGAGTAAAGTAAGCAGTGCAAATGGCTGTAGGTTGCAGCAGCCATTCAGAGACGAGAAGGCCTCATCAGGACAGGTTAGCGTGGGCAGCTGCATCAAGCCAGTCTCAGGACTGAAAGTGCACAACAACAACAACATCATGCTGGATTTATGTTATGACAGTGAGCACGTTCACCACATATCGTTTCATCGCTAGCTGAATCGTCAGCTGTGTCTTATTTGTCGCCTCCGTTGCCCTGCAGGGTGCCCGATGATAAGGGTTTGTTTTTTCGTCAGCTCCTGGTGGTACGCAAACATAAATTTCTTAGAACCATTGATATTTACTTCGGGCTGAATACCGTTACAGATGAATATCACCCTTGTGGGGAATTCCGTGAGCGTACACCTGGAACTGAACGTTACTTTGCCATTCCGTTGTGAAATCGGCACTTCCGCTTGTAATGCCGTGTGACTCACGAGGGCAATGTTTATATCCAGCCAGCAACTTGCAATATGTACTGCATGTCAATGGTGTATCTGCGTATAGCCGTGACAGTGGATGCGCTCTACAGGAAAAACAAAGAACGGCCTCTGGTTTATTTTCACTTTTCGTGAAGCGCGTTTGCTTCTTCCCTTCGTCCTCATGTGTGACGCATGCGCGGAGCACGGGACGCGACCCACATAGGTGGAGTTCCCGCACCAGCCTTGCGCAATGCGCCAGCGCCTCCAGTATGAGTGGACGGAGTAGCGGATCTCTGCCTCGGCCCATGTGACGTCCGTCGTAAACAGAAGGGTTCGTCCATTCATTTAGTCCGCCCGCCATTAACAGCTATCCGAGTCGCTCGCGCCAGGCTGCGCCACAGCTTTCACTCCGTGTGTTTCAGCAGTGACCCCTAGCCACGCTGCTGAGGGTCAGCATTCGTGCCCTCCACCAGACGCGAATGGTTCTTAATTCTCACCGTACAGTTCCTGCGACTACAACTCACAGAGTTATTTATGGCTAGGCTGCTTCCCGCCAATATTATCGGACCCAGTTTCTTTCCCCATTCTACATCTACAGTCTTTTCCGCAAACTACTGTGAAGTGCATGGCCCAGTTGTTGCAGCTTCTTCCCGTTCCATTCACGTGTGGAGCGCGTGATGAATGATTGCTTAAATGCGTCTGTAGGGCGACATTCTAGAATAAATGCTTCATGGAGCTCTTGCCGCGTCATATTTGTATTCAGTCTTAACCTTTCGGCGACTTGCTCCGTCGTCATCACTAGGAGACATCTGTAGGTAGGTACTTCATTTAACTGGTCGAATGATGTCACAGAACATCCATACGTTACCAGGAATTATGTCGACATCTAACACTGAAGAGCAATCGTAACGATGCTGATTTCGTTACTCGGTAGATGACTCTGCTGATTTCTCATTTGCCTTTCAGTACCAAGCCTCTGTTTTCATGCACCATTAAGGGTGTAGCCACTGCCCCAGATAAAGTTGTTGATATACAATGCAATCTTAACGGCTTCTTTGATAACAGTATCCTAGTAGGTGGATGAACGGAATAATAGGGTGGTCTCAAATTTCGTGTTTCTTCATGCACTTCTCGTAGTTTTTTTTCCTTTTGTTTTAAGAAGAATTTTAAGATCTATTTGCTGTTTTGTTTAAGTTGAAGTCTAGATACCCATGCCGCCGTGGTCAAGAAGTTCCGTCTTGTCACTACGTGTTGTTTATTACTGCTTATGTGTATGCTTGACTACTATCATCTTCCACAGTGAAATTTTCACTCTGCAGCGGGGTTTGCGCTGATATGACAGATTAAAACTGTATGCTGGACCGAGACTCGAACTCAGGAGCTTTGCGCTTGGCGGGAAAACCCTCTGCCTACCGAGTTACGCAAGCACGATTCATAACTCGTCCCCAGAGCTTTGCTTCTGCCACATCAGTACCTCGTTTCCTACCTTCCAAACTTCACAGAAGTTCTCCTGCGAAACTTGAAGGACTAGAACTCCTGGAAGAAAGAATACTGCGGAGACATGACCTAGCCACAGCCCAGGAGATGTTTCAATAACTAAATTTTCACTCTATAGCGGAGTGATGAGTTCGTCAAGAGTTTGGACATGTTGAAGAAATTAAGCATAGTTTCACATTTCTTAAATAAAGTTTCTTTTTCTTGGGATTCAAATAATTCCTACCTTAGTGACAAAGAGGCTACAAAAATCTTAAAGCGGCGTGTGATACGGCGGAAAGAGAGTGAAGTTAATGTAAGATTTCAATAGACCGTTGTCAGTCGATGAAGAACAAAAAGAATTAATTTTTCTTCGTGTGCAAGATCACCGTAGGCAATAACCTAATTGTAGAAAAAGACAGTGAAACTTTTGTGTTAGCAGAAGAGCCAACACCGTGTTACGAGTGGAGGCCGAAATGCACGCGTTTTAGCTTACGCGGGCTGGCGTGAGGAGGGAAGAACTATACTGACGTGAGGTCTCGAACATGACAAGGAACGGAATTCAGAAAGCGGACGTAATTAGTTTGATACTTAACTTTAATCCATTAATGATGAACGTCGCTCTTGACGGTACATGATTCACAATATTATCTGTTCAGAATACATTCTTGAAGCTAGTAATTATAGTAACTGAATATGGCGCCTTGCTAGGTCGTAGCAAATGACGTAGCTGAAGGCTATGCTAAACTATCGTCTCGGCAAATGAGAGCGTATGTAGACAGTGAAACAGTGACCATCGCTAGCAAAGTCGGCTGTACAACTGGGGCGAGTGCTAGGGAGTCTCTCTAGACTAGACCTGCCGTGTGGAGGCGCTCGGTCTGCAATCACTGATAGTGGCGACACGCGGGTCCGACCTATACTAACGGACCGCGGCCGATTTAAAGGCTACCACCTAGCAAGTGTGGTGTCTGGCGGTGACACCACAAAAACGGAAAATGTGCTAAAAATTATATTAGTTCACGCTGTATTCAACGTTTTATACGTTCTGTTTCATAGTAGTACTTAAATGTATTCCTTTTTAATATATTTAAGCTTATCTGCAAAAAATTCGTATATAGGTTGATCTGAATTGTTTATCCCAATAGAAAATATACACACTAATTTCGGTATTTAAGTCTTATTTAAATACCGTCCGTTGCGGTATAGTTTAACATTAATTAGTTGTAATGAAATCAGACACATTATCAAAACATGCCAAGAGTAAAAAAGAGGTGTTTTCAAATCACTTGACATTTTATGCAGACCCCTCTTGAGGACCACCCTAATGATAACAGTCAATCACATGCATAAGCATTAATAAACAATTCGTCGTGACATGACGCAAGTTCTCGGTTACTGCGGCGTGGGTTCCTCGTCTTCAGTCTCAACAAAATAGGTAAATATGTATGAGACAGGCGAAATACCCTCAGACTTCAAGTAGAATATAATAATTCCAATCGCAAAGAAAGCTGGTGTTGACAGATGTGAAAATTATCTAACTATCAGTTTAATAAGTCACTGCTGCGAAATACTAACGCGAATTCTTTACAGACGAATGGAAAAACTGGTAGAAGCCGACCTCGGGGAAGATCAGTTTGGATTCCGTAAAAATGTTGGAACACGTGAGGCAATACTGACCTTACGACTTATTTTAGAAGAAAGACTAAGGAAAGGCAAACCTACGTTTCTAGCATTTGTAGACCTAGAAAAAGCTTTTGACAATGTTGACTGGAATACTCTCTTTCAAATCTAAAGGTGGCAGGGGTAAAATACAGGGAGCGAACGGCTATTTACAATTTGTACAGAAACCAGGTGGCAGTTATAAGAGGGGCATGAAAGGGAAGCAGTGGTTGGGAAGGGAGTGAGACAGAGTTGTAGCCTCTCCCCGATGTTATTCAATCTGTATATTGAGCAAGCAGTAAAGGAAACAAAAGAAAAGTTCGGAGTAGGTATTAATCCATGGAGAAGAAATAAAAACTTTGAGGTTTGCCGATGACATTCTAATTCTGCCAGAGACAGCAAAGGACTTGGAAGAGCAGTTAAATGAAATGGATAGTGTCTTGAAAGGAGGATATAAGATGAACAGCAACAAAAGCAAAACGAGGATATTGGAATGTAGTCGAATTAAGTCGGGTGATGCTGAGGGAATTAGATTAAGAAATGAGACACTTTAAGTAGTAAAGGAGTTTTGCTATTTGGGGAGCAAAATAACTGATGATGGTCGAAGTAGAGAGGATATAAAATGTAGACTGGCAATGGCAAGGAAAGCGTTTCTGGAGAAGAGAAATTTGTTAACATCGAGTATAGATTTAAGTGTCAGGAAGTCGTTTCTGAAAGTATTTGTATGGAGTGTAGCCATGTATAAAAGTGAAACATGGACGATAAATAGTTTAGACAAGAAGAGAATAGAAGCTTTCGAAATGTGGTGCTACAGAAGATTGCTGAAGATTAGATGGGTAGATCACATAGCTAATGAGGAGGTATTGAATAGAATTGGGGAGAAGAGGAGTTTGTGGCACAGCTTGACAAGAAGAAGGGACCGGTTGGTAGGACATGTTCTGAGGCATCAAGGGATCACAAATTTAGCATTGGAGGGCAGCGTGACGGTAAAAATCGTAGAGGGAGACCAAGAGATGAATACACTAAGCAGATTCAGGAGGATGTAGGTTGCAGTAAGTACTGGGAGATGAAGAAGCTTGCACAGGATAGAGTAGCATAGAGAGCTGCGTCAAACCAGTCTCAGGACTGAAGGCCACAACAACAAAACAACAAACATAATATGTCGATCGTTATAGCCGTTCTTCCGGAATATATGCTCCCGGTATTCAGGTGTTCCTTGTCATAGTTTGAGCTCTATTAGCGAATTTAAAGCTGCTTTCAAGTGGGCTGCTCGAAGAAAGCTTTGTGCTCAGCGATATAGGTCAGTATGTGTTGACTTCCGTTGAACAGAATTTGTTAGCCACCCATCTGATTTTCGTTCAAGTAGAAAATTTTCCACTGTGGTAGGGGTGACGTTAGGATGTGGTGATGTGCAAAGCACATCTCTAGAACGCAAGAAGATTTTTCAGCCAAGTGCAGTGGATTTATGAATTGTCGTTGTTATTGTTGTTGTAGTCTTCAGTCAGAAGATTAATTTGATGCAGTTATCGACGGTAGTTTATACTGAGCAAAGCTCTTCATTTCTGCATAGATACCACAACCTACATCCATTTGAGCCAGGTTACTGTATTCATCTCTTGGTCACCCTCTACAGCTTTACCCCTAACATTTCTCTCCAAAACCAAATTAACTAATCCTTGATGCCTCATTGCGACCTGTCAGTCGATCCGTTGCCAATGTGTTTGTTTTCTTCCAGATTCGATTCAATATATTCTCGTCAGTAATCCAATCTACCCGTCTAATCTCCAGCATTCTTTGTAGCACCACATTTCAGAAGCTTCTGTTCACTTCTTGTCTGAACTGTCTATCGTCAGCCTTGCATATCCGTACAATGCTCCACTTCAGACGAATTCTTTCAGAAAAAAAGCTTCAGTTACATTTACATTCGACCTTAACAAATTTCTCCTGTCCAAACGATTTTTGATGCTATTGACAATGGCCTCCTTATTTCGTTCATCGTTACTTATTTTGCTGTCTTTGCTGTCCGAATATCGGAACTCATCTATTACTTTTCGTCTCTCATTTTGTACTCTAATTCCATCAGCGTTACCTGATTTTCGACTACATTTCGTTATTCTTGTTTTGTTCATGTCGATCTTATCACCTCTTTTAAAGACACTGCCCGTATCGTTCATGTGATTTTCCAAGTCCCTTGCCGTCTCCGACAGAATTAAAATGTCATCGGCAAAGCTACAAACTTAGATTACTACATAGGAAAATATACTGTGGAGTTAACACCCTAGGAGCACGACTAGGTGTGGGAAAGGGGATGGGAAGCAGGTGATGTAAAAATAATAGAGAACGAACAATACTAGTGTCTAATCCTTGGTGTTCGATGACTGTTTGCAGATAAATAAAATTGTGAGTAAATTATGTTTGCTTTCACCCGGTAGAAAGATGTCATTGCTGCTAATTAAAATAAGATCGGAGTGAATAAGGCACTGATAAATAGCTGAACCTGTACACTGTGAGCAAAATAAAGATTTGAAGAAATTTTCGTAAGTAGTCACAGGGTTCTTTTAAGAAATGCATCATCATTTGGACGTGTGAGCAAACTGCACTTAAAGCGAGAGAGTAGTTTGCTGAAACGGTTAGCAGTGCCGGGAACTTGACTGTATATTCTGGGTGCGAGTAGTGCTGTGCCAAAAGCACGTCTAACCGGCAGCGTAAACAGCGTCTCTCGCGCCTGGAAGCAGGGCGACTGGCACCAGCGAAGAGCGCCGTGTGTGGGTGAGGTGAGGTGAGCGGCGTGTCTGGGCCACATTAGCGCTGTGCCCGCCGACAGGCGCCCGCCTTGCCGGCCTTGAGAAAGCGGCGCTTCCGCTGTCCCGCTTCTCAAGCGGCTGCACCCCGCCCCCCCCGCCTCCGGCCCCCTGCTTACCCACCTGCCCGACACCCACGCACGCTACGACGCAGACGTGACTCGTCATTCTCTGCTTCTCTTTAAACCGGCGGAAACCGAGTGCCAGATCTTAGGTTTACCTACAGTCTACTAACCAAGATCGTGTTCGGGTTAATCAGTAAAAAAACATATTTGACAACAAACTAAAATATATACCGGGTGATCAAATTTACACACATTCTTCGGATGACATGGGCTTTTATTAGAACCAAAAAAATACAAAAGTTCAAAAAATGTTCCACAGATGGCGCTTCATCTGATCTGAATAGCAATAACCAGCATAACAAAGTTAGACAAAGCAAAGATGATGTTCTTTACAGGAAATGCTCAATATGTCCACCATATTCCTCAACAATAGCTGTAGTCGAGGAATAATGTTGTAACAGCACTGTAAAGCATGTCCGGAGTTATGGTGAGGTATTGGCGTCGGATGTTTTCTTTCAGCATCCCTAGAGATGTCGGTCGATCACGATACACTTGCGACTTCAGGTAACCCTAAAGCCAATAATCGCACGGACTGAGGCCTAGGGACCTGGGAGGCCAAGCATCGCGAAGGTGGCGGCTGAGCACACGATCATCACCAAACAACGCGCATCTGTCGGATATTTTGTGAACTTTGTTTTTGGTTCTAATAAAACCCCATGTCATTCCAAGCATGTGTGTCAATTTTTACCTCTCTATCTACATTATTCCGTCGTTTATTAAGTTTTCAAATTTATACTGACTTTTTGATCACCCGGTACATACATCATATACGAACAAAAGAAAAAAAAATGTTCGAATGTGTGTGAAATCTTATGGGACTTAACTGCTAAGGTCTTCAGTCCCTAAGCTTGCACACTTTTAGCCTAAATTATCCTAAGGACAAACACACACACCCATGCCCGAGGACAAAAGAAAAATGCAATTAAAATTAATACCTAATACGGTCAGTCACCTGAGGCATGCTTGAAACCAGGTTTTCCGGGTATTCACGTGAAAGACAGCTCCAAATGCGTCGCATCGGCGTTGACAGCTGTTTCAGAGGGATGATCTGTTTTCCTTCCTTTTTCTTAATGTAAGACCATACGCTTCCGACAACAGTAGCGTCAGGCCCGGCCGCCGTGACCGAGCGTTTCTAGGCGCTTCAGTTCAGAACCGCGCAACCGCTACGGTCGCAGGTTCGAATCCTGCCTCGGGCGTGGATGTGTGTGATGTCCTTAGGTTAGTTAGGTTTAAGTAGCTCTAAGTCTAGGAGACTGATGACGTCAGATGTTAAGTCCCATAGTCAGAGCCATTTGAATCATTTTTTGATTAGCGTCAGGCGACTTTGAGAGCCAATCCAGTACCTGCACACCTTTCTTCTTTTTCCAGTCGCTTTGCTGCGGTGTTTCGCATCACTGCAGTATCCAATCTTCATTTTTGTCGATGAAATGAGCGTATGGCACCGTTTACCGGGAGGCCCCAGTCGGGGAAGTTCGGCCGCCAAGTGCAATTCTTATTTCAGTCGACGCCACATAGGGGGACTTGCGCGACTGTGGTGAGGATTAAATGATGATGAGGACAACACAACACCCAGTCCCCGAGCGGAGAAAATATCGAACCCGGGCCCCCTTGCATGGGAAGCGAGCACGCCACCACCCAGCTAAGCAGGCGGACTTTGTCGATGAACAACGTTTGGCAGTCGGCATCTAACATCTTCGATAAACGCGACGCCTAAACTGCAGTCATGTCTCTTCTTGTGTTCAAAATGGTTCAAATGGCTCTGAGCACTATGGGACTCAACTGCTGAGGTCATTAGTCCCCTAGAACTTAGAACTAGTTAAACCTAACTAACCTAAGGACATCACAAACATCCACGCCCGAGGCTGGATTCGAACCTGCTACCGTAGCGGACCTGCGGTTCCAGACTGCAGCGCCTTTAACCGCACGGCCACTTCGGCCGGCTCTCTTCTTGTGTGTCTCAGTCAAGATATCACTGTAACTAATGCTTTATGGACATTGCATGGAGGACAAACGTTCCCTGTGTTGGGCTGTGAGAGAACTAAGGCAGTCGGCCGCGGTGGTCTAGCGGTTCTGGCGCTGCAGTCCGGAACCGCGGGACTGCTACGGTCGCAGGTTCGAATCCTGCCTCGGGCATGGGTGTGTGTGATGTCCTTAGGTTAGTTAGGTTTAAGTAGTTCTAAGTTCTAGGGGACTTATGACCTAAGATGTTGAGTCCCATAGTGCTCAGAGCCATTTTTGAGAACTAAGGCGATATCTTTTACCATCTGTGTGTAATGCCGACCACGCGCTTGCTTAACAGACTGCAAGTTTCACACCTGGAGGTATCAATACTGCGATCGTGGAGATGATAGTTACCTGACTTCACTGATTAGATAAAGCGAAACTAAATGCGAAACAGTCCCAAGTAATCATAGTTTCCCATTACAAATTCATAAATTCAGAATTAAGTGAACAACTGCTTACTGTTCTTCTTCATGCTATTCCAATACCATACCAGAAAACAGTGAAGAACTTGGATGTAAGGTTGGATGAGGATCGCAGTTACGCAGAAAATACTGTCACCACAAGCAGGAAGACGTCCGTTTGCCTGAAAGCCATCAAAAAGATTCGGGACATACTTCCGCAGGATGTGAAACGTGAAATTGTCCTATCACGTGCTCTGCTGGATCGGCACTATTTCAATTTACTGCGACACGGCATTAATACAGTGAACAATAGACGGTTAGAACAAACCACGAATGCTTGTGTGCGTTACATCTGCAACATCCGTCTATTTGACCATGTCACTGCTTCATACGTCCAGTCATAATGGTTGAGACAAGGTTAGTTACATGACTAACGTATGTTCAGTCCGCATACAACCCAGAACCTGTTCAGCTCATCATTGTCGAAACATGACGTGTCACTCATCTAATACCCTAGCTGTGTCCCAACATTAAAAAAACTTCCGAACTCTGTCTCTGCTGCTGCTTTCCGACCGTGGGACAAGTCGTCCTGCAGTCTGCACCCAATTAAACGTCTTATTGCTTTTAAGAATAAGTTCAAGCAGTTCCTTCTGTCACCCTCATATCGCTTCCGTCAAAGGATAAATAAAATTTTCCCATCCTTACCGAATTCCGCTTCTTGTTCTTTTCGTTTCTCAGTCAGTCGCGTCACTCTCTTTTCCCTTGTCTTCATTATCTGTGGTTTATCACATTCTTCCTTCTGTCCCTCTTCCCTCCTTCCCCTCATTTTCATTTTCCCTGCTGCTGCCTTCCTGTAATGTCTATCGTTGTACTCATCATGAAGCAATGTAAACTGTGTGTTTTTTCTGCACTATAGTACTTTCTAAATGTTACATGTAATGTATAACACGCTTATCGTAAATACGCGAAATGGGTAGAGTGCCTGGTTAAATGTACAAGGATTCTGATGGCCCTAATCCTGCCAGGTGTAATAAATCAATAAATAAATATTATTGTTCCGTCTGGATGCCGACACCCCTAAACACTCAGTTGTCTCAACATGAATGGGGCTGTATCGAACACCTTTTTTTTCCAAAGATTCTTTCATATCTTTACTCCCTGATGCAGGTCTACATAAAATCACATTTACCTAATATGCCTTAATTTCAGGCATAGAATAACGTTTAACAGATCAGATTAATAATAAATAAAAGGTCTACAGACATTTTTCTACTGTTGTGGTCTTCTGTCCAAAGATTGGATTGATGCATCTCTCCATGCTACTCTATTCTGAGCAAGCCTCTTAATCTCCGAATTACTACTGCAACCTATATCAATCTGAACTTGGTCCCTGTATTCACATCTGGCCCTCCGTCTACAATTTTTACAAGCCTCACTTCCCTCCATGACCAAACAGACCACACTTTGATGCCTCAGGATGTGTCCCATCAATTGATTGCTTCTTTTAGTCAAGTTGTGCCACAAATTTCGTTTATTCCCAAATTCTATGTAACAAGTTAGCCTTTACAAAAGCGAACACAACGTGTACATTCGAAGGATATATATTTACGTTATAGATAGATACATATTTCGTAATAAAATAAGGCATTGTTCAACTTTCGTCCTACACAAGTCAGGAGGTTGTTATGTTCTCCGTTCTCCCTCCTGGCCTTATTGCTAACTAATTATAGGACAAATTTAACTATCTAATGAGATGATGAAAATCCTCAAGATCTGGACATGTTATCCTGCGTAGCTCTTTCATATTTGATGTGTATCAGCCAGCGCTGCGAACATGTGAGGAAACACTCATATCATCATATACAGTGCGACCAATGGCATAAAAATTTGTGAACCACCTGTTGGCGACAGTGACAGATCATACAGCATTGCCCACAAGAAGTGAGTGGCCGTCGGTTCAATAAATAATGCTGCTTACAACGCGGGCGAGCTGCGCACTCATTTTTTTTTTAATGGGAGTTAACTGCTAAGGTCATCAGTCCCTAAGCTTACACACTACTTAACCTAAATTATCCTAAGGACAAACACATACACCCATGCACGAGGGAGGACTCGAACCTCTTCCGGGACTAGCCGCACATGCGCCCTCTTGCTAGACTTCATACCTGCCTCGTATAAGCACATTTAGTTGCATCACCATTTATTGTGACTGGAACACTGTGAAAACAGTTTTGTGTTTTTGGGTCATTGTGTTACAATATGTAAGAAATGTTTTTCTTCCTTTATAACTCATCTTACACTGGACAGAAGAATTAAAGGATTACTTTTTCAAAACCCGGTAACTGTCTCCCATTTCGATGTAAAAGTTTGAAATTTGGCTTAAAGGTGCCTACAACCTGCCTTTGTAAGAGTGCAAAAGCGTGGTGCATGTTACCTGACAGTGTTGCATGCGTTGCATGTTACCTGACACCTGCAGTAAGGAATCCGTACTGTCTCTCACCTGAAAAAAGATAAAAAAGTATAAAGAACAAATGAAATGGGGGAAAGCAATGCTTAAAATATAAAAAAATCATCTATGATGGATTGCGTATGTGATTCACTCTTACAAATTTAGCCTTCTGATCTAACGAAATTGAGGTTATTGTTGATGAAGATACCATTTGACAATGGCATCAAGAGCGTATCAGTGCCGTAACTGAAAATCTTTTCCCAAATACCCTATACTGCGAACCATCACCCCCTTTCTCATTGCTCCAATCTCAGTTCGCTGGTGTCTCCAGACAGGCAACTCGTTACAACTGACCATGAACCTGTTCTAGTCATCTATAAATACACCTAGATTGACCACAAAATTCAGCTAGGTACTGACCAAAAAGCAGAAATTCCACAAACAAAAGGTTTTACTAGGCAGCATTCGTAAAGAACGGGAAATGTGAAGAATTTCAGAAAAAAACGTTTACAATACCAGTAAACGTTGGCTTCCGCGGCCGTTGTCACAGTCAACAAAATTGTTCTGGGTTTGAGGCCGCATTGTCAATCATAAAATTCCGACGTTTCGGCGATTGTTACAAGACACCTTCCTCAGGGTGTATTTCTAACAATACCTGTGTCGAGAAACATTGGCGCTGACAAAGGCGAGTTCTCATAAATTCCAGAGTCCTCTAGGAGCAACGGAGAGACGGAACGAAGTCATCGGGTGAAGAGCACGGGTAACAGATATTTCAGATGGAGTTACCAGTCTCACGTGACAGCTGGCCCAGGCGAGAGCCCAACAAATGGAGCAATTACATTACTGCAGAGAGTCTGTTATTTTATTGAAGGCGCATAAGAAGCGTTGGAAGACCCCAGAAGAGATGGCTCGATGATATCACAAGGACTAAATTGTTGGAGAATGAGTGAAGTAGAAGAATATGGATAAGTCCTTCATTCACTAGTGAACATGTATTGGCTAAAAGAGGAAGGAAGAAAAGAAATTTAGGACAGTGCTTTGCTACACCATTCAAGCGTGAAGAAGGCGCTGAGATAAAGTCGGATCAAATATGGTTTATATTCACAGTAATGATGTTGACTGCAGTCGAGAGTTTTATACCAGACGTTATTATTTGACGATACAGATCCCGACGGTATACAAAATAAGTCAGGATTCTGTTGCAGAAGCAACGAGAAAGGCATACCGAACGCTAAATCTCCAAGACTGGCGTCGGTTTACAGATGCTCGAACCCTAGCGCGGACTTCAGTGCGAGGTGCTTTCAATATTTTCCAAAACAAGACCACGTCTCGAAATTTGTCAGTAAATCCAATAAGGTTCTGATCAAATACACTCCTGGAAATGGAAAAAAGAACACATTGACACCGGTGTGTCAGACCCACCATACTTGCTCCGGACACTGCGAGAGGGCTGTACAAGCAATGATCACACGCACGGCACAGCGGACACACCAGGACCCGCGGTGTTGGCCGTCGAATGGCGCTAGCTGCGCAGCATTTGTGCACCGCCGCCGTCAGTGTCAGCCAGTTTGCCGTGGCATACGGAGCTCCATCGCAGTCTTTAACACTGGTAGCATGCCGCGACAGCGTGGACGTGAACCGTATGTGCAGTTGACGGACTTTGAGCGAGGGCGTATAGTGGCCATGCGGGAGGCCGGGTGGACGTACCGCCGAATTGCTCAACACGTGGGGCGTGAGGTCTCCACAGTACATCGATGTTGTCGCCAGTGGTCGGCGGAAGGTGCACGTGCCCGTCGACCTGGGACCGGACCGCAGCGACGCACGGATGCACGCCAAGACCGTAGGATCCTACGCAGTGCCGTAGGGGACCGCACCGCCACTTCCAGCAAATTAGGGACACTGTTGCTCCTGGGGTATCGGCGAGGACCATTCGCAACCGTCTCCATGAAGCTGGGCTACGGTCCCGCACACCGTTAGGCCGTCTTCCGCTCACGCCCCAACATCGTGCAGCCCGCCTCCAGTGGTGTCGCGACAGGCGTGAATGGAGGGACGAATGGAGACGTGTCGTCTTCAGCGATGAGAGTCGCTTCTGCCTTGGTGCCAATGATGGTCGTATGCGTGTTTGGCGCCGTGCAGGTGAGCGCCACAATCAGGACTGCATACGACCGAGGCACACAGGGCCAACACCCGGCATCATGGTGTGGGGAGCGATCTCCTACACTGACCGTACACCACTGGTGATCGTCGAGGGGACACTGAATAGTGCACGGTACATCCAAACCGTCATCGAACCCATCGTTCTACCATTCCTAGACCGGCAAGGGAACTTGCTGTTCCAACAGGACAATGCACGTCCGCATGTATCCCGTGCCACCCAACGTGCTCTAGAAGGTGTAAGTCAACTACCCTGGCCAGCAAGATCTCCGGATCTGTCCCCCATTGAGCATGTTTGGGACTGGATGAAGCGTCGTCTCACGCGGTCTGCACGTCCAGCACGAACGCTGGTCCAACTGAGGCGCCAGGTGGAAATGGCATGGCAAGCCGTTCCACAGGACTACATCCAGCATCTCTACGATCGTCTCCATGGGAGAATAGCAGCCTGCATTGCTGCGAAAGGTGGATATACACTGTACTAGTGCCGACATTGTGCATGCTCTGTTGCCTGTGTCTATGTGCCTGTGGTTCTGTCAGTGTGATCATGTGATGTATCTGACCCCAGGAATGTGTCAATAAAGTTTCCCATTCCTGGGACAATGAATTCACGGTGTTCTTATTTCAATTTCCAGGAGTGTATAAAGTATACCAGCGGCTGGACACACTCAAGCTTCACTGCGTAATGGGAGTGGTTATGCTACTGACGTCAGCACCACTAAATCATACTAAACACGGTTTTCCGAAACTGCTACACCAAAGAACATGCAGTAAATATTCCAGGATTCCTACGAAGAACAGCTGCAATCATGAGTAATTTTGGAAGTAGGTAAACTAAGCGTACCGAAGCAGCTTAAGTCACTCAATAAAGGCAATTCTTACGGTGTAGACTGTATACCAGTTAGGATCTTTTCGGAGTATGCTGATGAATTAAGTTCTATTTAGCACTCATACACAACAGTTCTCTATACGAAAGTTCAGTATCTAACGAGTGGAAAGTTTCACATGTCACACTAACACACAAGAAAGGAAATTGAAGTAATCTGTTGGTTTATAGGCCAATGTAACTGATATCGATTTGCAACAGTATTATGGAACGTATACTGTGTTCCATATCTATGAATTATCTCGAAGAAAACTGTTTATCGACACATAACCAGCACGCATTCAGAAAGCATCGTTCTACTGAGACACAACTGGCTAGCTGTTTATTGGCACGAAGTAATGAATGCCATCGGCGGGGGAACCTCAAGTTGATCCCACTTATAATTTTTTGAGTCATCAGTCTTCTGACTGGTTTCACGCGGCCCGCCACGAATTCCTCTCTTGTGCTAACCTCTCCATCTCAAGTATCACTTGCACCGTACGTCCTCAATTATTTGTTGGACGTAGCCAGTCTCTGCCTTCAGCTGCATTTTTTCCCTCTACAGCTACCCTGGAAGTTATTCCCTCCCTCATGTTTTAACATATGTCCTACCATCGTGTCCCGTCTTTTTGTCTAACGTTACCGTACTTTCCTTTTTAAGCCGATTCTACGGAGAACATGCTCATTCCCTATCTCCCCAGTCCATATTTAAATACTTTCAGAAAGCTTGAGACACCGTTCTCCACAATTGGCTACCAATCAAATTGCGCGCCTGTGGAGTATCGACTCACTTGTGTAAATTGATTCGTGGTTTCCTGTCAAGAAGGTCCCAGTTCTTAGTAACTGATGAAAAGACGTCCAATGAAACAGAACTGATATCTGGAGTTTCCCAGGGAAATTTTACGGGCCCTCTGCTGTTTTCAATATATACAGGGTGTTACAAAAAGGTACGGCCAAACTTTCAGGAAACATTCCTCAAGCACAAAGAAAGAAAATATGTTATGTGGACATGTGTTCGGAAACCCTTAATTTCCATGTTAGAGATCATTTTATTACTTCTCTTCAAATCACATAAATCATGGAATGGAAACACACAGCAACAGAACGTACCAGCGTGACTTCAAACACTTTGTTACAGGAAGTGTTCAAAATGTCCTCCGTTAGCGAGGATACATGCTACCACCCTCCGTCACATGGAATCCCTGATGCGCTGATGCAGCCCTGGAGAATGGCGTATTGTATCACAGCCGTCCACAATACGAGCACGAAGAGTCTCTACATTTGGTACCGGGGTTGCGTAGACAAGAGCTTTCAAATGCCCCATAAATGAAAGTCAAGAGGGTTGAGGTCAGGAGAGCGTGGAGGCCATGGAATTGGTCCGCCTCTACCAATCCATCGGTCACCGAATCTGTTGTTGAGAAGCGTACGAACACTTACACTGAAATGTGCAGGAGCTCCATCGTGCATGAACCACATGTTGTGTCGTACTTGTAAAGGCACATGTTCTAGCAGCACAGGTAGAGTATCTCGTATGAAATCATGATAACGTGCTCCATTGAGCGTAGGTGGACGAAACTAAAATGAGCTCTAACATGGAAATTAAGCGTTTCCGGACACATGTCCACATAACATCTTTTCTTTATTTGTGTGTGAGGAACGTTTCCTGAAAGTTTGGCCGTACCTTTTTATAACACCCCGTATAAACGATTTAGGAGACAATGTGAGCAACTTTTTACATTACCTGTAAATGATGCTGTCATTTATCGTCTAGTACAAACATCAGCAGATCAGAATCAATTATGAAAAGTGTGAGGTCATCGTGAGTGCTAAAAAGAGTTTTGTTAAATTTAGGCTACACAATAAATTAATACAAATTTATTGTAAAATCAGCTAAATACCTACGGATTACAATTAGAAACAACTTAAACTGGAACCATCACATTCGCAGAATGTTTTAGAAGATGCAACAAATCAACTAAAGAGACTGCCTACTCTATTCTTTCTGTCCTATTCTGGAGTACTGCTGCGCAATTGGGGGTCCTTACCAGAAAGGATTGACGGAGGATATCGAAAAATTTCAAAGAGTGGTAGCTCATTTTGTATTAGCGCGTAATAGAGGAGAGAGTGTAGCCGATATGATACGTGAGTTGAGGTAGGGATCTTTATTCCCCGAAAGGAACTGTTCGGAGTGGTCTTTCTTTTAGTGAAATCGTTCTTTTGCTCCTGGCTTTCCCTGCTTATAGGAAGTTGAAATGCGCACGAACGAATTTCCGTCCTTTCCACTCCCAGGACCTAAGTGTCCGTAGTTCGTAATTCCTAATGATGAACTGTCCGAACTGCGTCATATCGGAAGACTGAGGCCGTTCCACTAGTTCAGTTCAGTCTCCAGTATCTGCACCTAAATATTTATTTACCACCTTAAGAATTATTTTTTGTGAACTATTAAATAAGAATTAGATTTTCCTTTTTCCAACAGCTATCAGATAAGAAAAGAACTAGAAAGCAGAAAAAAGCTCTTGTGATATACACTGAAATGCCAAAGAAACTAGTACAGGAAAGCGTGCTCAAATACAGAGATATGTAAACAGAATACGGCGCTGCGGTCGTTAACGCCTGTATAAGACAACAAGCGTCTGCTGCAGTTGTGAGATCGGTTACAGCCGCTACAGTGGCAGGTTATCAAGCCTTAAGTAAGTTTGAACGTGGTGTTACACAATATCTCCGAGATAGCGATGAAGTGGAGATTTTTCCGCTCGACCATTTCACGAGTCTGCCGTGAATATCAGGAATCCGGTAAAACATGAAATCTCCTACATCACTAAGGCCGGAAAAAGATCCTGCAACAACGGAACCAACATGATAGAAGTGCAACCATTCCGGAAATGGCTGAAGATTTCAATGCTGGGCCATCAACAACTCCAGCGTGCGAACCATTCAACGAAAGATCATCAATGTGGGCTTTCGGAAACGAAAGCCCTCTTATGTACCCTTGATGGCTGCACGACACGTTGCTTTACGCCTCGCCTGAGCTCGTCAACATCGACATTGGACTGTTGACGACTGGAAACATGTCATTTCAAATTGCATCGAGCGGATGGTCGCGAACGAGTATGGAGACAACCTCATGAATCCATGGACCCTACACGTCAGCTATGGACTGTTCAAGCTGGTGGGGGCTCTGTAATGGCGTGGAGCGTGTGCAGTTGGAGTGATATGGGACCCCTGATACGTCTAGAGACGACTCTGACAGGTGAAACGTACGTAAGCATCGTATCTGATCACCTGCACCCATTCATGTCCGTTGTGCATTCCCACGGACTTGGGCAATTCCAGCAGGAGAATGCGACACTCTACGTGTCCAGAAATGCTACAGAGTGCTCCAGTAACATTCTTCTGAGTTTAAACACTTCCGCTAGCCACCATAGTCCCCACAGACAAGAACATTATTGAGCGCATCTGGAATGCCTTGCCGCGTGCTGTTCAGAAGAGATCTCCACCCCTCGTACTCTTGTGAGCAGCCCTGCAGGATTCATGGCGTCAGTTCCTTCCATCACTACTTCAGACGTTAGTCGGGTCCATGCCACGTCGTGTTGCGGCACTTCTACGTGCTCGCGGCGGCTCTACATGATATTAGGCACGTGCACCGGTTTCGTTGGCTCTTCAGTGTACGTTTGATAGGTATATCTGATGGTCGCCTCTAGCAGTGCAGCTTAGAGACACGTACAGCTGCAGCACGCAGCGCAATTAAACCTACACCCTGTGTCGGACAGCAGCTCTGGACAGGTGCGCTTATCACGGTGCCCCTGCCTGTCACGGGACGCGGACGGCCCCCCTTGCCCGGGATGGGCGTTACCGGAACGATCAACTGGGGAGAGGCCATTGTGATGCGTGTGGCTGCGCAGGAGTTATTAGGGAGCGCAGCCCAGCCCGGTGACCCAGAAGCGGAGTTAGATCGAGGGCCGACTCCTGCCCCATCCCAAAGCCCACACGCAGCAGGCTCCTGGCTGCTGCCAACGGTAACCACAGTAGTAGTCTACTGGTATGTACACGACGGAGGTGGAGATCTCGAAAACAATTCACATCACCTCACCTCTGTTGAACTCTGCGTTCCAGAAGCAGCTTTCTTTAAATCTGGATAAATACAAGCTTATCCCTACAGTAAAGGGAATGAACCTGACAGGTCCAAATTGACAAGATTAACAGTGAACATCTGGAGCGCGTTACATCCTACTAAGCGCTACTTAAAATAACCGAGAATTTAAATATAGCCAGCAAACAGTCAACAACAGAAACTTCCACTGCTAGGCGCGTCTAGTTGTGTCTTTCAACTGTCAGTCTGCCACGTGGCGTCATTGTGGGTGCATCGGTGTGAACGTTGTTGCTTATTTCGTTCACCACTTTCTACTGTGTCTGTGAATTTCGAAATGGCTGACCCGAAGGAACACAGTATCTGTATTAAGTTTGGTTTTATGCTGCGCAAAACTGTAGATGAATCCCACTGCATGCTTTGCAAGCTCTGGGCTGAGTAAGAACATCTGATTTGCATCAGACCAGTCCTCGGGCTCAAGAATACGACACGAACAATGAAAGTCATTGCCCAGAGTTGGTGGCAGACAGTCGTTACACCATCTACAGCCACAACTACAGGAGTTGAACAACAATATGGAATCACCACGAGAAATGCATGCTCCAACATAAATGCAAGCCTGCAAGTTGCGCTGTTGTATTTCCCCTATGCAACGTTCTCAATATGTTGCAAGTGCCAGTCGCGGACGGCAAAGTGTTCTGTGTAGTTATGAGTGTATTATGTCGGAGCTAAGGAAATTCGACAGCGGGCAAATTGTTGATGCTCTTATTGTCGGTGCTTCCGTAAGCAACGTAGCCGAAGTGTCTGGAGTCTCAAGAGACACCATATCGAAGATTTGTAACGCGTACAGGGAAAGCAGAAAAAATATCATTTGCCAAATCACAACTCGAACGAAACTGCACTAGAACAACACGAAGGGAGTTCAATAAGCAGGGAATTGCAGGGCGAGTTGTACACTACTGGCCATTAAAATTGCTACACCACGAAGATGACGTACTACAGACGCGAAATTTAACCAACAGGAAAAAGATGCTGTGATATGCAAATGATTAGCTTTTCAGAGCATTCACACAAGGTTGGCGCCGGTGGCGACACCTACAACGTGCTGACATTAGGAAAGTTTCCAAGCGATTTGTCATACACAAACAGCAGTTGACCGGCGTTGCCTGGTGAAACGTCGTTGTGATGGCTCGTGTAAGGAGGAGAAATGCGTACCATCACGTTTCCGACTTTGATAAAGGTCAGATTGTAGCCTATCGCGATTGCGGTGTATCGTATCGCGACATTGGTCGAGATCCGATGACTGATAGCAGAATATGGAATCGGTGGGTTCAGGAGGGTAATACGGAACGCCGAACTGGATCCCAACGGCTTCGTATCACTAACCGTCGAGATGACAGGCATATCCGCATGGCTGTAACGGATCGTGCAGCCACGTCTCGATCCCTGAGTCCACAGATGGGGACATTTGCAAGACAACAACCAGTTCGACGACGTTTGCAGCAGCATGGACTATCAGCTCGGAGACCATGGCTGCGGTTACCCTTGACGCTGCATCACAGACAGGAGCACCTGCGATGGTGTACTCAACGACGAACCTGGGTGCACGAATGGCAAAACGTCATTTTTTCGGATGAATCCAGGTTCTGTTTACAGCATCATTATGGTCGCATCTGTCTGTGGCGACATCGCGGTGAACGCAAATTGGAAGCGTGTATTCCTCATCGCCATACTGGCGTATCACCCGGCGTGATGGTATGGGATGCCATTGGTTACACGTCTCAGTCACCTCTTGTTCGCATTGACGGCACTTTGAACAGTGGACTTTACATTTCAGATGTGTTACGACCCGTGGCTCTACTCTTCATTCGATCCCTGCGAAACCCTACATTTCAGCAGAATAATGCACGACCGGATGTTGCAGGTCCTGTACGGGACTTTCTGGATACAGGAAATGTTCGACTGCTGCCCTGGCCAGCACATTCTCCAGATCTCTCACCAATTGAAAACGTCTGGTCAATGATGGCCGAGCAACTGGCTCGTCACAATACGCCAGTCACTACTCTTGATGAACTATGGTATCGTGTTGAAGCTGCATGGGCAGCTGTACCTGTACTCTCCATCCAAGCTCTGTTTGACTCAATGCCCAGGCGTATCAAGGCCGTTATTACGGCCAGAGGCGGTTGTTCTGGGTACTGATTTCTCGGGATCTATGCACCCAAATTACGTGAAAATGTAATCTCATGCCAGTTCTAGTATAATATATTTGTCCAATGAATACCCGTTTATCATCTGCATTTCTTCTTGATGTAGCTATTTTAATGGCCAGTTGTGTAATTCCAAGACATCTTATCAGTGATGCAAATTGCCATCACAGGAAACCATGATGCCGAAGCCATGAAACCTGTGACAGTGGAGCAATGGAAGAATGTCGTCTGCTCGGATGAGTCTTGTTTCACACTGTTTCCAACTTCTGACCGCGTTTAAGTTCCGAGACTGAAACATGGATGGGTTGGATGATGATTTGAGCAGTCATATCGTTGTACTCTATGAGCCGTACGGTTATTCAGCAAGGTCGGATTACTGCCAAGGATTGTGTTTCCGTATTGGCTGATCAAGTCCATCCTGTGGTCCAATGTTTGTTGCCCTGTGGCGATGCTGAATTCCGATATGGCCCCTGTTCACACAGCCGACAGGACTGCTTTTGTGAGCACGAGGGGATTTGTCGCATTTCCCCTGGTCACCATAGTCACCAGATCTCAATATTAATGAGTCTTTGTTTTGTACTTTAAGGAGGGTGCGTGATCGCTATCCACCAGGATAGAATAGTATAAGATTCCCTTGAAAAACATGAAGAACCTGTAATTGTACATTCCGAGGCGACTGGGAACTGTTTCGAATGCCAAGAATTTTCCTACACCATATTAGACGTAATAATGTGTTGTATTGGTACGTTTCCAACTTTTTGTCCACCCTTGTATAGCACACAGTGTGCAGCGGCGATGCAGCGCGCTTCCCGGGAGCGGCTGCCAGGAGTGACCCAGATGGCCGATCGGTGGGCACTGCCCCACATCCGCCCGTCACGCCGCGCCGCGTAGCCTGTCCAGACCTGTTTGCTGCCCCAGCTGCGCTCATCAGACATTTCTTCAGCACATTGTTCCTCCTCGCCGATCATATAACAAGTTGCTAGACGCCGTGTAACTGACGATCTTGACTGAAAGCTCTAAGCCTTGCGTGCGCTTTATTGTCATCCTCTTGCAAAGCGACCAGAACCCTAGGTGGGAAGGGGGTAGGGTGTAGAGAGATAGTCTTCCCCCCCCCCTCCCCCAAGCAGAGGCGCAGCACAGAACGGAGGGAACGCGGAAACGGACCGAGAAAAAGATAGTTTAAGAATTAACCGGTATAGTTACCCTGTACCTCATGATCCTATCTTCTGAACACAAGAAAAATTCTTTCTCTAGACCCCACTACAGTAAAAGTACAGATTTATGTAACGACTAATCGAGCGGATCAGTTGATAGAAGACATCCTAAGGCATCAAAGACCAATAAATTTGGTACTGGGGACTGGTGTGGGGGAATAAAAAATATACTAGCTGGAGGCTCTTTTTCCCTTTCCTCCACCGCCGTATCTCGTTACTGTCCCTTGTCAGCAGAGATAGACAAAAATCGAAACCCTGCGGTCAAACGGCATATTTTCTTCAGCACTTGGTCGCCATCTAATAAGAGTCTGCAATGGCTTAACGAAGTAGTATGTAGAGCTCCGTTGTTGAACACGGGACACAATTGCTTGAGTGCCACTGTGTTCAACAACGGAACTCTACCGACTACTTCGTTAAGCCATTGCAGACTCTTATTAGATGGCGACCAAGTGCTGAAAAAAATATGCTATTTGACAGCAGGGTTTCGATTTTTGTAGTTCTCTGCTGACGGGACAGTAACGAGATGCGGCGGTGGAGGAAAGGGAAAAAGAGCCTCCAGCCAGTACTTTCACAGCCACTAAGTTATCTTGAAAAATTTGTAGTTGATTTCGGTGTCAAACTTAGCAGAGTTATACAGCGGAGCTAGTTAACGAAATAGCTGCTTTCAAGTTCCGGGTGAAAGTGGTTGAAATGGTTCAAATGGCTCTGGGCACTATGGGTCTTAACTTCTGAGGTCATCAGTCCCCTAGAACTTAGAACTACTTAAACCTAACTAACCTAAGGACATCACACACATCTATACCCGAGGCACGATTCGAACCTGTGACCGTAGTGGTCGCGCGGTTCCAGACTGTAGCGCCTAGAACCGCTCAGCCAACGTGAAAGTGCTGATAAAGAGCATTCCATTTCGATATTTTGAAGGCTTCTGAAAGTATGGGCTGTGGGGTATTTATCCATACATGGAAATAGCTTCTAGGATATTTATGACGATATTAGTGACTGTAGCATCTTGTCAAAGCAGTTTCAGCGAATTAAAGATGAGAAAAAAACACTTAAGGTCGAGTATAAGTGAAAGCATTTTGTCAAATTTAGTTACATGCTAACTTCACTTCAGTGATTTAATCTATCGATCAAAACAAGGAAATCTAAAGCAGAATTATTCATTGAAAGGGACATTTTGTCAACAATTAATTACAGTCCTTTTTCTTGCTTTTATAATTAATAACTTCATTTTTAATAATTTGAGCAAATAAAACTGGTTCTTTGTTATACATTACACTAAAAATACAGTACACCAGGACAGCAGCGCTTCCATGACGCGCGGAGGCGCGCCGGCGCCGGATCGAACCGACTCGAGGATTTCCGGCGGAGGCATCAGCAGAGAAGTGTAATGCATAAAGTGACATACTGTAGGTACAGCAAATCATCAAATTATATGACACCTTACAGTCTTGCACCTCTACTGCGCTGTCCATCATCAGGTTAACTAGCGTAACACGGAGACTTTTTGAAGGCATACAACGCACGTGGCATAGCAACAATGGCTGTCCAGACCAGTCCATTTCACAAAGAAAGAGATATAAATAAAATTAATTTAGTAATGTCCATCAGATTCAGGTTGCCTGACGAAATCCGAGGTTGTTGATAGTAATTGCAGATCGGATAGCTCATAAATTAAAAAGTAATAAACTAAATCAATCAATTCACGCAATTACATCCATTTCCTCCCGCCAATATATATCATCGACGTTTTGTCTGCATTGAGGATCATCGATTGAAGGAGCAAAATGATTTCTACATCTACATTTAGTTAAATTAGAAAGTACGATATTGCAGTGCCCGTGTTGTCCCTTCGGACATGCATGCATGTCCGGAGGGATAGGAACTGCGTCGACTACAGCAGTTATGAAGTGAAACACAGTTGTGAATGTGGAGAACCATCAGCTGTATAGTGGAGTGGCGACACTGAAAATTTGTGCCGGACCGGGACTCGATCCAGGATTTCCCGCCTTCCAATCGACTATCCGAGCAAACTTTGATACATCGTCAGCCATGTGTCTACAACCTATATTCGTACAGTCATTATTCATATTCTCGTACAGGGGAGACATTTTTAATTGAAAGCTGCTTGCCCGGTGTCGGCGAATACGTACGATATTTTTGTGTCTGTGTTGTTTACAGGTATGATGCAATGTTTCTTGGGATACACGTGCAAAAAAATGTTGACCTATTCCTCAGCTGTGCTTTCGGTTACTCCCATAGGTCCCACTGAATCGCATGTGAATGTCCTCCATAACATAATACTGACCCTCCGGCCTGAATCCGCGTTTCGAGCAGGTGTTGGACTGGATGACGGGGTGTACCAAGAAAACTAATTCATGCGAGCAGGCGATACGATTCTATTGCTTCATGATCCAATCTCGATCATTCCGTGTCACGTAGGAGTTGTCTCCTGTGAAGCCGCATGTTCAACAATGTTCTCCGGAACACTCGTGCCTGCATCATGATCGTACTGTGTTGTGAGATCTCACAGACCGCTGCCTACCTTACTGTACAGAGTGGGCAAGCCTCCGGCCTCCACGTTCTGTGATGAGACGTGGACATCCAGCACCTTGTCCGTTACTCATGGTCTTACTGTCCTTCAACTACTTTCCACAGATGCTAAATGGTTCTAATGGCTCTGAGCACTATGGGACTTAACTTCTCAGGTCATCAGTCCCCTAGAACTTAGAACTACTTAAGCCTAACTAACCTAAGGACATCACACGCATTCATGCCGGAGGCAGGATTCGAACCTGCAACCTTAGCGGTCGCGCCGTTCCAGACTGTAGTGCCTAGAACAGTTCGGCCACCCCAGCCGGCTCCACAGATGCTCAGAAGCAAGCGAACAGCCAACCACTCCCGCCTTTTTCCGAGACGATCATTCCCAAGCGCCAAGCCATAAAAATATTCTCTTTTGTTAGTGGATTTCCCAATTAGCCCGTCTAGTCATTAGAATACTTCCCCATTCGTCTCTGCTCCGCCTTTAACGCCTTGCCGCGTCACGTGCTCGCAACACCGTCAGACCGCACTCAATCTCGCATTGGGCAGTGGTCATGATGTTTTCACTCATCAGTGTATATGTAACGTAGCGTTCATACATACGGTGTAGAATAGTCCATTACTGTTCGATTACCCTGTTGGTACTGGAGACAGTAGCAATCCAAACTGTCTGGGATTAACCGTCTGGGAAGCTGAAGCTAAGCGGCCACATAAAACTAGTTGAGTTTCACTGATGGATTCCCAAGGAAAATGTGACTCTCACGAAAGAAATGACTTACAAAACGTTAGTTGGATCGACTCTTCAGTTCTGATATTTAGTTTTGGAATCTTACCAGGTAAGATTATTATAGGAGACAGAGGAGGTCCAAAGAAGAGTGGTAGATTTCGTCACAGGATCGTTTAGTCCGCGCGAGGGCGTCACGGAAATGTTCGTTAAGCTCCAGTGACAGACGCTACATGAAAGGAGTACTACATCACACATCGGTTTAGTGTTGAAATTCCGAGAGTGTATGTTCCAAGAAGAGCTGTGCATCATGCTACTTACCCAAATACGAAATGACCACGACGGAAAAGTCAGAAAAATTAAACCTCATACAAGGCTCACCGATAGCCGCTCTTCTAACATATCATTCGCGAATGTGACAGTGGTACCAGACGTGACGCCCATTACTAACCATAAGGTCGCTTGCGGAGCTCATATGTAGATATTAATCGGTTTCACGCTGATGTGGCATCACAGTGGTAAAGAAAGAGGCCCGGGTACTGCATACTCCTTCGTTAATTCACTGAGAGCACATTACGCATGTTCAAGGTTTACAGAAAAATCTGGCCTTTTCTGAACTGTCACGTACCAGAGTCGCCCCAAGTGCAACAAGGACATGGATGTTGACTAACGGCGTTTGTGCAAGATTGTGAGCCTCATTGTGTCTGACATTTACATTCATCTACCGCTGATAATCACCGTTATGTCCCGCAAGTACCATGTTAGCTAGTTTGCAAGTCCTCACAGCAAGCAAAACTAGCGTGAAATATCCCGGGAGGACTGTATCCGCGGTGACGAAAAGTATTGAGTAAGAAGACTGCTTAACGAACTCGTTAGCCCTGTTGCACGACGCAAGCGTCTCTTGCGGTTCGTGAGCAGATTTTCCGCAGCGTCGTAGAACTTAAAGGAACTTGTTCCCCTGAGTGAGACGAACATCCTTCAGGAAAAGAGAGACATGAGAGACTATGACCTACGGAGGAATTCTGATATTATTCTCTTTGCAGTTCTGTTTACGTTAGCACAACATAGTATGATACAAAAACCGGGTTAGAGATTCAAAGACTGAGGAAATCTAGACAGATATGTGCGTATGCAGGTAATATTAGAGTTCTGACAATATACATCGGTGGATAACAATATGTGAAGCAATGGAAGCAGAAGAAGCAAAAACTACCCTCGCTATAAATAAAAATAAGACACAAAATACGACTAGGTCTAAGGTAAGAAGAACACAACATGACACGATGGCCTCTAACAAATTTTTTGAACGTGTCAGCTGCTTCATTTAACTAGGTGTACTCTTAACCAGTGGTAATAACTGAGGTACGGTGTTAGAGAAGTTCACACTGAAATCATCAGCTTACAGATAGTGACTAATATAATGCGAAATTGCGTCTCAAAACGCAGAAACAAACCTTTCTGCTCAATTAGATGATATCGCAGAAACTGTCGTCTTACTCGTCGATAGAACGGTAGCTTTATAATGCAGCTCTTTATGTTTTTTACTGTCTTATAATTTCGCACTGTAAAGCGCCAGGTCTGGTAGATGTTGCCAACATGAGAGAAAAAGATTAGTCACCTGACTGGAAATGGAGAAAAAGTCCTATGAACATATGTCCGGAAATGCATCGTTGCCACAGTAGATGGGTTGACGAATGATAGTTCCTCTGACGATGTACCGTGTGTTCCTTGTGTATTGCAACCTGTGTGACAGACGTAGCGTACTGTAAGCAGCAGAAGGTCCGTATTCATGCCGGAAACAAGCCGAGATGGTGTTTGTGTACGGCCAAGCACATGGAAACGGTCCTGAGGCAGTTCGGCTGTACCAAAGCAACTAGCCTCACAGACACCATCCACATCACACAACATTTCAATCCCTTTTTGGGCGTTTGTGTGATCGAGGTTCCATTCAGACAGACGAACGTGCAGGGAGGTGGTGAACTATGGGTGCACCACATTTGGAGGACCGAGTTCTTCAGGATATTGAGACGAACCGTAGTACAAGCTCCAGGCATGTGGCCCGCCAGCATCGTGTAAACCAAAGTACGACTGTGTGTATCCCGTATGACAACCGCTGCTATCCCTATCATCTGCAATGAGTGCAAGGAATATCAGCAGTGCATATCCCTCTATGGGAAGGATTTTGTCGATGGTTTTTGTACCAGACCATCACAGTTATGGGATTTCCGTCATCAGTCCTCTTTACCGACGAACCATGCTGCTGCCTAGAGTAGGCTGCGTCAGTCACACAGCCTCCAACACGCAAGGAGCACGCGGCAGGTGATCAGGGGAACTGGCATTCGTCAGCACCACCTACCGTGGCAACGATCCATTTCCGGACACATGTTCATGGGTCCTCGTTTCCTCCATTTCCAATCATGAATCCGTCCCTGCCGTTTGTCGGTTTTATTAATGTTCGCTCTGTACGTAGCGAAGTAAAATAAAAAACTATTGCAAGAGTTATTTTCTTAGTATTGTGTGCAAAATGCCGAATACGAATCTGCTGTAGTAAACGAATCTCATCTTTGTTGACCTTTTGCAGGACGGCAATAATTATCATACAATGTCCATGGTTCACGTTGACACAGACACACCTTAGGAGGGTACTCTGCAAGAGTTTGAGTTTCATGCATTGGAATGATGCATTCTCCATAAGATGGCGTGCCCCAACGTAGTTGTTGTAGTATGTCATTAGGTGCATAATTTCTTCTTGCCATTAGAAAACATCTTGGGCTGGAATACGAACTATGAACGTTCTATTCCTTCGATTACACTACTTCACTGCACCTCGCGACTCAACGCTTGTCTAGAAAGTGAACTGTGACTCAGAAAGTGGCGCCCTTAAACGGGTCACGCAATTCATGCTCCAGGCCGGATGTCTACTTTGTCTTATGCAGCACACGCAAGCTGATTTCGTCTTCCCAACACTAGCATATTTTCATATTCAAGTGGATACTGTTTTGTACTTACAAACCTCCATGAAAATAGTTGGCATCACTGTGTCATAAAGCAAAAGTTGCTGTTTCGATTCCCGTCTAGGATGTAACTTCCAGCAACTACAGTTCTGAAGCATCAAGAGCAATATCCACCGATTTCCCTCGAAAACAGGTACTGTATGTGTACAGGTCCGATTCACTAACACAAGGGTTCTTTTCACGAGTGCCTTTTTCTTTGCTACCCTAGAACTCGATTTACTGGATCGCCTTTTTAACATCAAAATCAATCAGGGGAGACCAGTGAATAACATTGATAAGGTTTAAATTAGTAAAGCTCGTGGAATCGATGTAAGTCATCCATAAAACAACCATCGAGATAAACTTTATCACTGGTGATTTCAATGAGTACATGGAACAGCAACACTTTCTTAAATAATCAGTGGCTTTAAAGTATAAACACAATGGCTCTATTTGACTGCGGCTGCGTACGTTCTCCCGTCTTTGAATCACTTTATTTTCAGACAGTAGGACTAAATTCCAAAATGTGAACAAAATGCTCTCTCTGTTTCAACAGCACCAGAATTTGTTTTTCCGTTTTAGATGTGTGGTTATTGTATGTCTGTCCTTGCTAATTGTGGACTGTAACACAATTAATTATGTACGTGCGTATGAAATAGTCCAACGTGTACAATGGATCTATCAAAAACGAGTTGAGCCTGTTGAATTGCTACGTAGCAAAAAAACGTGCATGAAAAGATTCTTCAGACCTTGGATTTGCAATTGTCCACGTATGCTATACAGGCCTCTTGATCTCCAGCATCGTGAGATCTTCGCACTTCCGATTTTGAAAAAGACAATCAGCTATATTTTCGTGGCTTTTAGTGGCTACAAAATAAAATGAACGCTGGATTTTGGTAACTGCCGTGCTGCTCTTGACACGTTGAAAATTTCTGTTTACCGATAAGCTGACAATCTGTCGTCACCAAGAAGATACTCCCTCCATCTGCTCATAGGTATGATATATTCAAATTGAATAATCTTTGTTAACCAAAAAAGAGTCATGCTGTAAGATCTTATTGATGAAACGAGACTTACTAACTATTGTTGCTAAATCCTGTCAGTTTCGATTATCTCAATGACAACACTATTGTTCTTAGTTCAGAACCAGAAGTCAGACACTGCTACCAACCGACTTGATGAGCTTCGGCATACTAGGGAGCCACTCGAAAGGAAGTCCTGTGGAAGGGTTTATCTTCCGTATTCGAAAAAATCGGTGTCAAAGGCCAAGGACAAGGATGCGTATCGGACCAGGCAGAATCGTTAAAACAGGACAAAATTAAGAAAATGTTTGAATAAAATCATTTTGGTTATCAGAACGCGTCAACATGAAGCATTAAACCAACTAAAATGCCGACGTTTTGACCGTTTTTCAAAACATCCGTATTTTAGTTGTTTTGGCTGTTTCACAATGACGAAATAATTTTATTCATAACTTCACTGGTAGTGGAAGCTTACGATGTTAAGACAATATTATCTATATATACCGCTCTAGCAACATTATAGTTCCCGTGAACTCGAAAAATTTGTGATTCTGATTATTTACAGGTATACTTTAGCAAGGAGGCCTCCATGCTAGATGGGATGGCATCCAGGTGATATAAGGCCTGCATTCAGGTCACAGTCGTTTCCATGTGCGCGGAGGTTCGAATCGCACTATTTGCAGTACTGTCAAAGGAAAATTTAGTCGAGAACACTAATAACGTATGAGACAGAATAGCGGGGCATTATTTACCTTTAGCAAGATAAATGTGTAGTAGTATTGATAGACACATATAGGAGTAAAAATGATGACGCCATTCTCACTACAGATTGGTTCCTCTCATCCTGTAGTCTAAATGAGCTGCCTTTTCTTTTTAACCTTCCAGGCTCTGTCCTTTTTTCACTTCTGAGGAAGTATTCACCAGAAGTTTTACTCATAATTTGTTATTACTTAGATAATTTACAGTGATGTCCAAAACCAAAGCAACGAAAGGCTGTTATCCCGTCTTGTGTCTAAATTACCGTTGTTGTTGTTGTGGTATTCAGTCCTGAGACTGGTTTGATGCAGCTCTCCATGCTACTCTATCCTGTGCAAGCTTCTTCGTCTCACAGTAGTTACTGCAACCTACATCCTTCTGAACCTGGTTAGTGTATTCATCTCTTTGTCTCCCTCTACGATTTTTACCCTCCACGCTGCCCTCCAGTACTAAATTGGTGATTCCTTGATGCCTCAGAACATGTCCTACCAACCGATCCCTTCTTCTAGTCAAGTTGTGCCGCAAACTCCTCTTCTCCCCAATTCTATTCAATACCTCCTCATTAGTTATGTGATCTACCCATCTAATCTTCAGCATTCTTCTGTAGCACCACATTTCGAAAGCTTCTATTCTCTTCCTGTCTAAATTATTTATCGTCCATGTTTCACTTCCTACATGGCTACACTCCATACAAATACTTTCAGAAACGACTTCCTGACACTTAAATCTATACTCGTTGTTAACAAATTTCTCTTCTTCAGAAACGCTTTCCTTGCTATTGCCAGTCTACATTTTATATCCTCTCTACTTCGACCATCATCAGTTATCTTACCCCCCAAATAGCAAAACTCCTTTACTACTATAAGTGTCTCATTTCCTAATCTAATTCCCTCAGCATCACCCGACTTAATTCGACTACATTCCATTATCCTCGTTTTGCTTTTGTTGATGTTCATCTTATATCCTCCTTTCAGGACACTGTCCATTCCGTTCAACTGCTCTTCCAAGTCTTTTGCTGTCTCTGACAGAATTACAATGTCATCGGCGAACCTCAAACTTTTTATTTCTTCTCCATGGATTTTAATACCTACTCCGAATTTTTCTTTTGTTTCCTTTACTGCTTGCTCAATATACAGATTGAATAGCATCGGGGAGAGGCTACAACCCTGTCTCACTCTCTTCCCATTCACTGCTTCCCTTTCATGTCCCTCGACTCTTATAACTGCCATCTGGTTTCTGTACAAATTGTAAATAGCCTTTCGCTCCCTGTATTTTACCCCTGCCACCTTCAGCATTTGAAAGAGAGTATTCCAGTCAACATTGTCAAAATCTTTCTCTAAGTCTACAAATGCCAGAAACGTAGGTTTGCCTTTCCTTAACTTTTCTTCGAAGATACGTCGTAGGGTCAGTATTGCCTCACGTGTTCCAACATTTCTACAGAATCCAGACTGATCTTCCCCGAGGTCGGCTTCTACCAGTTTTTTGATTCGTCTGTAAAGAATTCGCGTTAGTATTTTGCAGCCGTGACTTATTAAACTTATAGTTCGGTAATTTTCACATCTGTCAACACCTGCTTTCTTTGGGATTGGAATTATTATATTCTTCTTGAAGTCTGAGGGAATTTCGCCTGTCTCATACATCTTGCTCACCAGATGGTAGAGTTTCGTCAGGACTGGCTCTCCCAAGGCCGTCAGTAGTTCTAATGGAATGTTGTCTACTCCCGGGGCCTTGTTTCGACTTAGGTCTTTCAGTGCTCTGTCAAACTCTTCACGCAGTATCATATCTCCCATTTCATCTTCATCTACCTCCTCTTCCATTTCCATAATATTGTCCTCAAGTACATCGCCCTTGTATAAACCCTCTATATACTCCTTCCACCTTTCTGCCTTCCCTTCTTTGCTTAGAATTGGGTTGCCATCTGAGCTCTTGATATTCATACAAGTGGTTCTCTTCTCTCCAAAGGTCTCTTTAATTTTCCTGTAGGCAGTATCTATCTTACCCCTCGTGAGATAAGCCTCTACATCCTTACGTTTGTCCTCTAGCCATCTCTGCTTAGCCATTTTGCACTTCCTGTCGATCTCATTTTTGAGACGTTTGTATTCCTTTTTGCCTGCTTCACTTACTGCATTTTTGTATTTTCTCCTTTCATCAATTAAATTCAGTATCTTTTCTGTTACCCAAGGATTTCTACTAGTCCTCGTCTTTTTACCTACTTGATCCTCTGTTGCCTTCACTATTTCATTCCTCAAAGCTACCCATTCTTCTTCTACTGTATTTCTTTCCCCCATTCCTGTCAATTGTTCCCTTATGCTCTCCTTGAAACTCTGTACAACCTCTGGTTCTTTCAGTTAATCCAGGTCCCATCTCCTTAAATTCCCACATTTTTGCAGTTTCTTCAGTTTTAATCTACAGTTCATAACCAATAGATTGTGGTCAGAGTCCACATCTGCCCCTGGAATTGTCTTACAATTTAAAATCTGGTTCCTAAATCTCTGTCTTAGCATTATATAATCTATCTCAAACCTTCTAGTATCTCCAGGGTTCTTCCATGTATACAACCTTCTTTCATGATTCTTGAACCAAGTGTCAGCTATGATTAAGTTATGCTCTGTGCAAAATTCTACCAGGCGGCTTCCTCTTTCATTTCTTACCCCCAATCCATATTCACCTACTACGTTTCCTTCTCTTCCTTTTCCTACTGTCGAATTCCAGTCACCCATGACTATTAAATTTTCATCTCCCTTCACTACCTGAATAATTTCTTTTCTCTCATCATACAATTCATCGATTTCTTCATCATCTGCAGAGCTAGTTGGCATATAAACTTGTACTACTGTAGTAGGGGTGGGCTTCTTTAAGGAAGTATTCACCCGCGGTTTTACTCATAATTTGTTATTACTTAGATAATTTACAGTGGTGTCCAAAATTAAAGCAACGAGAGGCTGTTACCCCGTCTTGTGTCTAACTCACCGTTGTTGTTGTTGTGGTCTTCAGTCCTGAGACTGGTTTGATGCAGCTCTCCATGCTACTCTATCCTGTGCCACAATAATGCGTTCACTATGCTGTTTGTAGTAGCTTACCCGCACTCCTATTTTTTATTCATTATTAAACCTACTCCTGCATTACCCCTATTTGATTTTGTATTTATAACCCTGTATTCACCTGACCAAAAGTCTTGTTCCTCCTGCCACCGAACTTCACTAATTCCCACTATATCTAACCTATCCATTTCCCTTTTTAAATTTTCTAACCTACCTGCCCGATTAAGGGATCTGACATTCCACGCTCTGATCCGTAGAACGCCAGTTTTCTTTCTCCTGATAACGACGTCCTCTTGAGTAGTCCCCGCCCGGAGATCCGAATGGGGGACTATTTTACCTCCGGAATATTTTACCCAAGAGGACGCCATCATCATTTAATCATACAGTAAAGCTGCATGCCCTCGGGAAAAATTACGGCTGTAGTTTCCCCTTGCTTTCAGCCGTTCGCAGTACCAGTACAGCAAGGCCGTTTTGGTTAGTGTTACAAGGCCAGGTCAGTCAATCATCCAGACTGTTGCCCCTGCAACTACTGAAAAGGCTGCTACCCCTCTTCAGGAACCACACGTTTGTCTGGCCTCTCAACAGATACCCCTCCGTTGTGGTTGCACCTACGGTACGGCTATCTGTATCGTTGAGGCACGCAAGCCTCCCCACCAACTGCAAGGTCGATGGTTCATACAAACCGTCAACAGATGTCCGTACAATCGTATTCTGCACGGGGAAATGACATTCAGGTCAACGGACAACCACGTGAAAGAAGACGTCACGGCAGCTATGAAACGGGGTGGTGTCTGCCGGGTGGTCCTATATCCACAACGTTGTGTATACAGTCACCGACGGTACAATATGGCACAAAGAAGACGCGTAGCCGACTCTTGAAGGGCCATAAGAAGAATGGAAGCAGGACAGTTGCAGAATGGTGAGGCCTGACGGCTTAATGTGAATCGCTCTGTTGTTTATCGGATGTAACAACAATTTGTAGAGACCGAAACAGTATCCCAACAACCAGGGCAGGTCCGACCACGTGTAATATCAGTAAGAGAGGCACGTATGTAAGGGCACGACAGTACCGCCTCAGTACTGCACGGCACCTGGCATCTGACCTCGCAGCATACACTGGACGTGTTGTATCGAGACAAACGGTGTACAGAAGGCTTTGGCAGAATGGTCTTTACTGGCGGAGAGCTGCTGTATGTGTGCTTCTGACGCGACTTCACAGAAGGGAGTGGAGTCATCAACGTGCCACCTGTACGGCCGAACACAGGGCCAATATTCTTTTCACGGAAAAGTTCCGCTTTGCTCTGGAGAGTGATTCTCGACGGATTCGCATCTGTAGGGCACGTGGAGCAGGATTTCTGGACCCAAACATTGTGGTAAGAGACCGATGTCGAGGAGGATCCCTAGTGGCAAGGGCAAGAATTATGTTGACGGCTCTTATACCTCTTTATGAAATTGTACGAGTGAATTGGTCAGGTTTAATTGCTGTCAGCTATCGCGAGGAGATCTTGGAACCTCTTGTACAGTCATTGCTAGGTGCTGTGGGCTCAGACTTCGTATTCACGGACGGTAATGCTCGACCTCGTAGAGCAAAAGCGGTTGATGTCTCCTTGGAAACGGATGATATTGCACGCATGGCGTAGCCTGCTCGCTCTCTCGATTTTAATCCCATAGAGCATGTGTGGGTGCACTAGGGAGACAGGTTGCATCGTGTCAGCATCCACCAACCACTCCCCAAGACTTGCGAGCAGCTTTCCAGGAAGAATGAGCGTTATTGCCTTAACATGACATTGATGCTATCATTCACAGCATGCCCCGTCGTTGTCAGGCCTGTATTGTTACCAGAGGTGGTCACACTACATACTGATCAAATTAACCAGTTGTCGGTACGTGTGTTGGAAAAACCGAAGAACATTTTTGTCTACCAATAAGCCTACTGCAGTTGTTTACGTGCTGTATTCTTTACATTGTTTCTACTTTACTGTCACCTGTTTATGCTTTTTCGTGGCAAAGCAAACACAACCTTGCAAAATTTCCGTTTGTTGCTTTAATTCAGGACACCACTGTATTAATTGCAATATTATTTACATAAAGATCCATAGTCTAGTTCTCGATCAGTTGTTAGCTCTCGTATTACACTCAAAGTTATCGCAAGTGAAATATGCCTCAAAATTAACCTGCAAGCGACGAGCTCATTAGAGTCGGAGCACAAATTCGGGTTGGGGGAAGGACTGGGAAGGATATGTGTCTTATCATTTGAAAGGAGCCATCCCGACATTTGCCCTAAACGATTTACGGAAATCACGTAAAATCAGGATGGCGGGAACGTGATCAGACCCGTCGTCCTCTGAAATTCGAGTCCAGTGAACTCAACCTGCGAAAGAGAAGCCTTCATAAGCTAAAAACAGGTTTTGGCCTCCATCGTATAATGGGCGACAAACATGTGCGTGCATAAAAGTGGCTTTTATCCAACGTGTTTCGTCTAGAGGATTTCTCTTCTTTTACTAATTCTACGATGCATACCATCCGACGAACTGTTGAGGTTTACCATTACAGGAAGAAAATACAGTGAAGTGACTAAAGTCATGAGACAGCGACATGCACACGTGCAGATGGCGGTAGTATCACGTACAAAAGTTATAAAAGGGCAGTGTATTGGCGGAGTTGTCATTTGTATTCAGGTGATTCATTTGTAAAGGTTTCCGACGTGGTTATGGCCGCACTACGGGAATTAACACACTTTGAAAGAGGAATGGCAGTTGGAGCTAGAGGCATGGGACATTCCATTTCGGAAATCCCTAGGGAATTCAATATTCCGAGATACACCGTGTCACTGTGCCGAGAATACCAAGTTCCAGGCATTATCTCTCACCACGGACAGCACAGTAGCCGATGGCTAAGTTTGCGTGCAGTTGTCAGTGCTAGCAGACAAGCAACACTGTGTGAAATAACTGCAGGAATCAACGTGGGACGTACGACGAACGTGTGTGGCGAAATCTGGCGTTAATGGGCTATACCAGCAGACCACTTACGCGACTGCCTTTGCTAACAGCACGACATCACCCGCAGCGCCTCTCTTGGGCTTGTGACCATATCGGTTGGACGATGGCCTGGTCAGTTGAGTCCCGATTTCAGTTGGTGAGAGCTGATGGTAGGCTTCTTGTGTGGCGCAGACACCACGAAGTCATGTACACAGGTCGTCAGAAAAAAAAAAAAAAAAACATTGTGCAAGATGATGATGGCTCCATGATGGTGTGTACTGTGTTTACACGGAATGGATTAGGTCCTCTGGTCCAGCTGAACTACTTTGACACCATTTGCAACCATTCATGGACTGCATGTTCCCAAACAACCACGGAGTTTTTATGGATGACAATGAGCCATGTAGCCGGCAGGTGTAGCCGAGCGGTTCTAGGCGCTACAGTCTGGAATCGCGCGACCGCTACGGTCGCAGGTTCGAATCCTGCCTCGGGCATGGATGTGTGTGATGTCCTTAGGTTAGTTATGTTTAAGTAGTTCTAAGTTCTACGGGACTGATGACCTCAGATGTTAAGTCCCATAGTGCTTAGAGCCATTTTGATTTGAATGAGCCATGTAACCGAGCCACAATTGTTCGTGGTTAGTTTGAAGAACATTCTGGACAATTCGAGAGAATGGTTTGGCCATCCAGATCGCCCGACATGAATTCCATCAAATATGTATGGGAGATGTATAGAGATGTCACTCCGTGTACAAAATTCTTCACCGACAAACTTTCGCAGTCATGGGCGGCTGTGGAGGCAGCGTGGCTCATTATTTCTGCAGGGGACTGCCGAAGACTAGTTTATGTCACGTGGAGTGTCTCATTACGCCGGGCAAAAGGAGGTCCGACCCCATATTAAGAGGTATCTCATGGCTTTTGTTACCTCAATGTAAGTGAAGAAATGTACGTAGTCAAAGAAACACAGAGAGATTCTAGCAATAACTGCGTTACACTATTGTATGATTTTTCTATCTTCTTTTGCCTAAAGAAGTATAATTCATTTTGCAAGAAAAAAAACAGGAAAAACAAAAATAAATCTACATTCTGCACCAAGGATCAAACACCTGTCGTCAATGTTTGTAGAGTCGTACACTGATCTCTTTTCCCCCTTATTCGCAATGGAAGTTATTTTATTTAAAATAGCAATATATAAATTTTGCAACGGTTCTCATTATCTTACTGAAGAGTGAAGAAAACTTGCAACATGGGCTGTTCGAACACCGAAGCACGTAAGTCGATAAGTCGACTGTTGCCTGAACGCAAATCTGACATCACTTGACCCCTACCGACATCTACATTTTCTTAAGTATTGCGAGCCTGATGTATGTAAATGGAATTTCCTTAATGCCGCGTGTTCTAACAGGTCTGGTCTGTAATAGTTCAGCGTAATGACCTTTGACCTCGATTTTTCCTAAAATGGAAGCGCAGTTACTTCTTTCACAGAAGTTACTTTAGCATGGTCCCAAATAGATGCTAGAATTCCGTAGATATTGGTTCTTCTTGCGTTCTTGTGACCATTCCTTGCGTCTTCTTTTAAAGCACCGCCTTGAATCTATTACAAAAGACGAATTTTTGTATGCGTCAGACACGTTTTTCACTGATATCTGTGATGCGTTTCTAGCTTTTAAACGTTCATCTTCACGCACTGCCTATACGGTGCTGCTCGACTCAGAGGTAGCCGGTTCAAATCCTGGTGGTGAAAGAAATCTCCACCACCAGCATTTTGCCGGAAACGGGAGGAAGGATGGTGGCGCCAAGTTTTTAATGCCCAAAATTTGCGCTAATTTCCTGAGTTAAATTCCAAACCTCTACGTAGTGCCTCATGGAGTGAGGGAACGTGACGCTGTTGGTGGAGATCTGTTTGTCGGATGGGGGCGTGAAGCTCGGCGAGTATCACTGTGCCATTTGTGAGGAGGAGACTATGTGCTGGCACTGGGTTTCATACTTTGCCTTCTCTCATCATTGCACAAGATGAACTTGACGCCACACTCTATACACACCCATGATATTCAGCTACACTCAAAAGATACACTTACGGCACAATTTCACACATTACCAGGATGGGGCTATTGCGCATCATTGTGTGACGTTACGAAGCTATTGAGGGGTCAACACCTGCATCCCCCCCCCCCCCCCCCCTTCAGCAGTTTTTTACGATGACGCTGCGCTTACCGGCCTTTAAAGCATTGTTGTGACAGGCGGGTATTCATTCGACTCCATTTGACGCCCTGAATGGTGTCAGCTCCACTGCGAGGAGGTCTGCTTCCGTCAGCGTTAAATCTCTCGTTTGCAGCCGAAGGGACGGTATGGCGGCAGGCGTCCGTTGTCCCTGCGACTTGGGTGCTCTGCAGCGCCAATGAATGACGTCTCTGGACATGGGTGTCTATCTTCAATTTGTTTCTCGAGACATGCTCCACAGTCTCTCCCTGTGCGTAGGTATTGCTTAGTTATACCCTGTATAGACAAATTACAAAACAGATTGCATTTTTAAAAAAAAGAAAAACGTTCAGAGATAGTGTAGATACAGATACGAGTCAAAAGCTGCAAAGGGCTGAAATCGCTGCCAGAACATCCCGTTTTAGTTTTACCCCCATTTACCTAACGCTCGGCAAACAGAGTGACTACGACTGCTTCCTTCAACATTCCTGGTTATGCACATCAAGTAGACCATCCGCAGTTATTTCACAAATAGCAGCATTCATGGTCATGGAAGAACGGTCAGACTAAACGTACATTTACCAAAAGTAAACAAACAAAAAACGCAAAACAGCAATCTCTGGAAACGGAAAAATTTTACAATAAGTTGGCTATCGACATTAAACAAATTAGCTAAAGCCAAAATACACTCCTGGAAATGGAAAAAAGAACACATTGACACCGGTGTGTCAGACCCACCATACTTGCTCCGGACACTGCGAGAGGGCTGTACAAGCAATGATCACACGCACGGCACAGCGGACACACCAGGAACCGCGGTGTTGGCCGTCGAATGGCGCTAGCTGCGCAGCATTTGTGCACCGCCGCCGTCAGTGTCAGCCAGTTTGCCGTGGCATACGGAGCTCCATTGCAGTCTTTAACACTGGTAGCATGCCGCGACAGCGTGGACGTGAACCGTACGTGCAGTTGACGGACTTTGAGCGAGGGCGTATAGTGGGCATGCGGGAGGCCGGGTGGACGTACCGCCGAATTGCTCAACACGTGGGGCGTGAGGTCTCCACAGTACATCGATGTTGTCGCCAGTGGTCGGCGGAAGGTGCACATGCCCGTCGACCTGGGACCGGACCGCAGCGACGCACGGATGCACGCCAAGACCGTAGGATCCTACGCAGTGCCGTAGGGGACCGCACCGCCACTTCCCAGCAAATTAGGGACACTGTTGCTCCTGGGGTATCGGCGAGAACCATTCGCAACCGTCTCCATGAAGCTGGGCTACGGTCCCGCACACCGTTAGGCCGTCTTCCTCTCACGCCCCAACATCGTGCAGCCCGCCTCCAGTGGTGTCGCGACAGGCGTGAATGGAGGGACGAATGGAGACGTGTCGTCTTCAGCGATGAGAGTCGCTTCTGCCTTGGTGCCAATGATGGTCGTATGCGTGTTTGGCGCCGTGCAGGTGAGCGCCACAATCAGGACTGCATACGACCGAGGCACACAGGGCCAACACCCGGCATCATGGTGTGGGGAGCGATCTCCTACACTGGCCGTACACCACTGGTGATCGTCGAGGGGACACTGAATAGTGCACGGTACATCCAAACCGTCATCGAACCCATCGTTCTACCATTCCTAGACCGGCAAGGGAACTTGCTGTTCCAACAGGACAATGCACGTCCGCATGTATCCCGTGCCACCCAACGTGCTCTAGAAGGTGTACGTCAACTACCCTGGCCAGCAAGATCTCCGGATCTGTCCCCCATTGAGCATGTTTGGGACTGGATGAAGCGTCGTCTCACGCGGTCTGCACGTCCAGCACGAACGCTGGTCCAACTGAGGCGCCAGGTGGAAATGGCATGGCAAGCCGTTCCACAGGACTACATCCAGCATCTCTACGATCGTCTCCATGGGAGAATAGCAGCCTGCATTGCTGCGAAAGGTGGATATACACTGTACTAGTGCCGACATTGTGCATGCTCTGTTGCCTGTATCTATGTGCCTGTGGTTCTGTCAGTGTGATCATGTGATGTATCTGACCCCAGGAATGTGTCAATAAAGTTTCCCCTTCCTGGGACAATGAATTCACGGTGTTCTTATTTCAATTTCCAGGAGTGTATTTAAAATGTCGGTTGAGGTATATCTCTTAAATAATTAGTATTAAAAAGTCTGGTATTGTTTAGTTAACACAGAGCAGGTAATGGTAAAAAACTGACATTATTTAATATCAAATAACAGTAATTTTGCCATAAACGGAATGGATGAATGATTCTTACTGTAAAAGCATAGGCATGGTCTGAGACGGAAAATTCTAATCTCTCTTAATTCTCTTGAAATCATCATCTCATCACTGTGGTACTGTCTCAGTTTTTTCAGACGAATTAAGGAGACAACATGAGTAGGTCTATAGAATGGGAGAGGTTTCGTCAAGGTCTTCATACCAGCTAAGTGTGCGTGCGTGTGTGTGCATGTGTGGTGTGCCTGTTTGGAGAAGGAGGGAGGAGGAGATTAATGTTCAACTGCCTGTCGACAACGAGGTCATTAGCGACGGAGCACAAGCTCGGATTAGGGAAGGATGGGGAAGGAAATCGGTATTGCTCTTTCAAAGCAATCATCCCGGCGTTTGCCTGAAATGATTTAGGGAAATCACGAAAAGGCTACATCTGGATGGCCGGATGCGGGTTTCAACCGTCGTCCTCCAGAATGCGAGTCCAGTGTGCTAAGCACAGCGCCACCTCGCTCAGTGCGTATGCACGCGAGTGCTCGCGCGTGCAGTGTAGTGTGTGCAGCAACCATTGATGTGACGTAATGGATACTGTAAACGTATTTTTTGCAACATAATATTGTGTACACTCGGATTATCGAAATTTTTAAAAAATCGTTTCCGTTTGCATGTCTGAAATCAGCCAGTTGATTCTGGAAGGGTAAGAAGGCAGAAACCATCAAGTCAATTACCAAGTTTAAAAGCGTTCCTAAAGTGAGGAAAACTGTCCAACACGCAGGAAATAAGGTCCCTTTACGGTACTCGTAGTACAATACTGGTGTGCCCCGGCCCCGGATACTGATGACCTCCACCTAGCAAAGCGTGCTCGATACCGACCTCGTACTGCAGGACTGTCCGAGTTGCGTGGCACACTACTCGTACCGTACGCGCTGGAACGCCGGTGACCCTCGTGCGCATGCGCAGATACTTGCGAGCGGGCGCCAAGTCGCGACACACTAGTACAGCGGCGTGCCTACGGGCAGATGTCTAGAGCTGCCTGGGCACTGGCAGAGACAGGCCGGCTGAGAGCAAAACTCGTGCTGACGTGAGTCACCACAGACCCGACCCCTCCCTCCTCCCTCTCTCAACCTACCGCCCCCCACCCCTCCCCCTCCCCGCCCTAACACAAGTTGCCGGAGACGCGCTCCAGAGCCGCCGGAAGTCCCGCGCCGTTTCACGGTGGCCAACCCCGATCTATTGCGGTTTCCGACGACTGTCTCTGTGAGATGAGTTTTAATTCATAATCCCGGCTGTACCAACGCACGCCGTAGTGTAACGGTAATCATAACATCTTCATTTACTCCTGTTGTTGTTGTTGTTGTTGTGCTCTTCAGTCCGAAGTTTGGTTTGATACAGGTCTCCACGCTAGTCTATCCTGTGCAACTCTCTTCATCTCTGTGTAACTACTGCGATCTACTACATTTGAGCCTTACTACTCTACTCAACATTTGCTCTTCTTCTAAAACTTTTACCCTCCGCTCTTCCCTCCATTACCAAACTGACGAATTCTTGATGCCTCAGTTTGTCCTATTAGCTGAACCATTGTCTCAGTCGAGTTATAGATTGATAAAAACTGTGAATTGCGTTCCAGATGGTACTTTTTACCATACTTTCTACCTGTTCCTTTCACGGACAAAGCGTCGGTACAATGACTGCTTGTATGCCTCTGGGTGAACTGTTATTTGTCTAATTTTACCGTAACGATCCCAATATATACTAATGACTTGTCTGACATGATCATCAGCACCATCAAATGGTTCAAATGGCTCTGAGCACTATGGGACTTAACTTCTGAGGTCATTAGTCCCCTAGAACTTAGAACTACTTAAACCTAACTAATCTAAGTACATCATACACATCCATGCCTGAGGCAGGATTCAAACCTGCGACCGCAGCGGTCGCGCGGTTCCAGACTGTAGCGCCTAGAACCGCTCGGCCACCCCGGCCGGCTCAGCACCATCAGATTGTTCGCTAGCAAGAGAGTATCGTCGTTGGACGATAATAAGGCAATACAGAAGTACTTGGGCAAAATTTAAAATTGGTGTAATTAATAACAGCTCCCTTTAAATGTGGATAAATGAGAAATAATATATATAACAAAGAGAAAGAACCTGTAAGTACTCGATTGAAAGATTACATCTGGAGCGCTACACTGCGCAAAAGAATTAAAGGGTCACATTTTTGAAATCCGGATATTTTTCCTCATTGCAACGCAGAAGCCTGAAATTTGGTTCCAAGGAACCTGCAAACTTCATCCGTAGTGGCGCACTGCTACATTACTCTTGGGATCGGCGACCCTTCAAAGAAGAAGGTGTCGACACATTCGTAAGAAGACCAGATCCCAGAAGTTCATGTGAGGTGTAAGATGGGTTACTGATGTCACACTGACACCAAATTTCACCACAGTTCTGCCCAACATCAGTGTAGAGGTGTCACACGATGGGAAGATCGTAACACGCAACCTCCCACTTACGCACATCTCACCTCTTCTCTTGACCCCGGGCGTGGATGTGTGTGTTGTCCTTAGCGTAAGTTAGATTAAGTAGTGTGTAAGCCTAGGAACCGGTGACATCAGCAGATTGGCCCAGAGGAACTTACCACCACTTAGCTAATTTAGTATCAATGTAAACAATTACTATTTGTGTAGCCGGCCGCGGTGGTCTAGCGGTTCTAGGCGCTCAGCCAGGAACCGCGCGACTGCTACGGTCGCAGGTTCGAATCCTGCCTCGGGCATGGATGTGTGTCATGTCCTTAGATTAGTTAGGTTTAAGTAGTTCTCAGTTCTAGGGGACTTATGACCACAGATGTTGAGTCCCATAGTGCTCAGAGCCATTTGAACCATTTGAACTATTTGTGTAGTTGCTGAAGTCGTTAAAGGTCACATATGAAAATGCCTTTCTGCCTCATTTTGATAACCGCTTCTACTCGACATACATAAGTACTGAATTCCATGTTTTCTAGAGCAGATTACAACTAACTAAATTAACTTTGCGTCCTATTCCATCCTTCAGCTCAATTTGACAAGCTTTACCCTCTAGATTTCTGCAAAAATAGGAGAAAAGGAAAGAATAAAGAAAGGAAGATTCAGGTTTTACCTCCGATGATGACAAGGTCATTAGAGACGGAGCACAGACAGAAGAAGCAATAGAGGAGAAAGTCAGCCGTGTCCCTTCCAAACGAACCATCCAGGCGTTTTATTAACATATTTAAGGAAATCATCGAAAACCTAAATCCGGATAGCGGGGCTGGAATTTGAACCGGTGTCCTGCCGAATACGAGTCCAGCACTGTTTCTCCAGAGGTAAAAGTCAAAACAGCAAGGATATCGTAACAGCAAGGATATCCGGTCGTCAAAATTTCACGTACGGCATTCCTGAAAGGTAAAGCGCTATGCGCCGTTGGACTGTCCTGCTCAAATCAGACATAGATCTTTTTCTCATCTGTAAGCTAATTATCAAATGGAGAGTTTGTAGTTCTCACAGTCATAAGGTGCCGTCTTATTAAAGATCATACGCTATGCGTTTCCTGTGCTCTATTTCCCTGATTTGGCCTAAATAATGACATCTAATCTATGGTATTTAGGTTCTCGTCATTAGAGAACCGCACGTTTCTGGATCGGCGGATCCCGGAAAGTTGAAACTATGCCTCGTCAGTCACAAAAATAATCTGTCGATCCGCAAGAAGGTTATTCACATTTTCGAGAAATAAGTTACAAAATTTCATTCTCCTGGTGAAATCTGCCCGTGTAAGTTATTGCACAAAGCTAATTTCATTCGTGCTTGATTTTCTTCATGGCCAGTCCCATGGATATGGAGATTTTCCGAACTGATATCAATTCGCTCCCTAATATTCCCACGTTTTTCTTCATGTAAAACAGGTCCATTCCGTTCTCTTCGAATATCACAAACTGAGCCTGTTACTGCACTAATTTTTCCATAACGCAGAGCTTTTTAGGAACTACAGTGACAATACATTTATATACGAATCTGTAAATACACTTTCTGTAATTGTATTTCTTCACTTAACAGTTCACCAAATAATTTCGCTACCAACATCTTGCCGCCCGTAAAATAACGTACCAACGTAGCGAAACGTGTCACAACCAGTGGAGTACCGCAGTACACAGTGTGACTGTCGCTGAAAATACTAGCAGGACGAGCCGGATCTGGTCGGCAAACTGCACCCTTCAAAGCTCGAAGCTGCCAGGCATCCTTGTAAAGTGAACATGCAGTACCTCTCTTGCTGCGTGACATGGAACTTGTAAGTGGTTCAGACAGCATAGTTAAAGTATATACACAAACACACACGATGAGAGCTAAATTCTAGTTATTGCTCACAATTTCATTGTCTGTACTGTAGAGTGGTTCAAAAGCCTCACAACAATATCTCGTGAATTTCCTGAAAGCCGGAATCGTATTTATGGTTCACTGTTTTAAAACGAGCGTCAGTATAAAAAGAACTAGGCTTAAATCAGTGAAGGATATGGAGCAGAAGCAAGTTCCTCATAAAACAATCCTCGTGGTACTAGAAAATGCTGGTGATTTCAATGCGTACATGGAACAGAAACACTTTTCCAAATCATCAGCAGCATGATCGTATTTTCTGGGCTTAGCTGTGTAAATCTTCAATTGATTTTGTTCTTAGGCAATAGGAGTAATTTTCAAAACATGCACAAAATGCTCGCTCGTCCCATCGGTAACATTTTTAACAGAAATAATCAGGAATCTCAGGAAATTTATCGGCATACATTTTCCTTTCAAAGATGAAGTAGTAAATCATTCCTCTTAATACGATAATGGGGAATTTTCAACCAACTTAGTTTATGAAGACAAGTCCACCGCATCTTATGCTATTTAAGGCGCTCTTTTTTGAATGTTTTAAGTAAGATTATTTATTAGACACCCATAGACGGCTCGCCAGAAATAAGCTGAAAATTTGAACTTAATTGTGGAAGATGCGAAGTGGATTTGTCTTACAAGGTGTCTCTCTTTGTGTTTTAGCTAAGCGATATTATATGTGGTGTGTTGGGAGAAGAGCCAACACCGTGTTACTAGTGGAGGCCGAAATGCACGCGTTTTAGCTCACGCAGGCTGGCGTGAGGAGGGAAGGACTATACTAACGTGAGGTCTGGAACATGACAAGGAATTAGAATTCAGAAAGTGGAAGTAATTAGTTTGACACTTAACTTTAATCCATTAATGATGAACGTCGCTTTTGACGGTACATGATTCACAATATTATATGTTCAGAATACATTCTTCATGATGAATATGGCGCCTTGCTAGGTCGTAGCAAATGACGTAGCTGAAGGCTATGCTAAACTGTCGTTCCTGCAAATGAGAGCGTATGTAGCCAGTGAACCATCGCTAGCAAAGTCGGCTGTACAACTGGGGCGAGTGCTAGGGAGTCTCTCTAGACTAGACCTGCTGTGTGGCGGCGCTCGGTCTGCAATCACTGATAGTGGCGACACGCGGGTCGGACCGCGGCCGATTTAAAGGCTACCACCTAGCAAGTGTGGTGTCTGGCGGTGACACCACAATATGAACTTGCGATATTTTTCTTTATTTTTAATGGACTGCTTGATCAAAGGACAGCAAGAACACGACAGAAAAGTCTGTGTTATCCATATTTTTTCTCTTTTTTTTATCTTTCATTCCCTACCTACGTGGGCAAGGCAGGCAGCTGTATTGTGCTCCGTTCTTTTCAGCTAAATAGCAGCAACCGAGGGTAGTTCAAAGGTAATCCCAACTGGCAATTGTTATTTTAGGATTCCCTACTCTTTCTTCACAACATCCTTTCTTCTAGGAATGCTAGTCCAGCAGAGTATGTAGGAGAGTTTCTGTGAAGTTCGGAAACTGGGAGAGACGCGCCAGAAGTGAAACTGGAAGGGTGGATCGTAAGGTGTGACTGGATGGCTCAGCCGGTCAGTGCTTTGCCCTCGAAAACTAAAGTTCCGGGTTCGTGTCCCAGTTTGGCAAACAGTTCTAACCAACGCACACTCCGCTTCAACTCCATACTTTAAAACTAATCTAGCGAAACAGGACTAAAGTGACTTGACGAAACATGAGCGAATTGTACCTCATGTCAGTAGAAGAAAAATTTAATAGTTAAATGTAAATGTTCCTTCCTGAGAACCCCTCGTTTACCGTACAAACTTCGGTTGATTCAAAGCCAAATTGTGGACGGCCGCACGACGGGTTTGTCGCAGCGCTGTGTGAAGTGTTATTGGCGTGTGATTATCAGTCCCTCGAACAGAAAGAGGTTGTTATTCCTGGAGTCAAAGCGTCGTGACTGCTGCGTCACCCCGCAGACGGACCTTCGAGAAACAGGTTCCTCCCGCTCTTACTCGGATCACCATTCCACACAGATACAATCACCGCTTTTAAAAGTTCCTTTCACCTCGCTTTCCAGCCAAAACTTCCTCTTCTGACGATTTTACCGCTCTCAAAACTCGCTGGAGGCTCGAAGCACCACGACTTCGAACAACTTTAATAATCGTTTCCAACAGTGGATGAAGCTCTGGGACAAGTGTGTCTGGCTCAGGCGAATATTTTAATTAATCGGTGAATTACAAAATTTGTAAATGAATAATTATTGTTACGTTTGGTTTACCCTTGTCCGCATATATCATTATTCTCGCTCACTGCTCCACCTGATTAAACACAAATAAATATGAAAACTTTTTTTTCATAACGAATTAACAGTCACGATGACTATGTTGTAAACTACTGAGGAAGGTTATTGCAGCAACTGTTTATATTATCAGATTCAGTAAATATCCTCGGCAATACCAAGACACACACATGTGCGCACGCTAGTTATTAAAAACGAGTTATATGAGAAAGAAGTTAAGAAAGATCAACAGAGGCAAGGGGTAAGCAGAACGTGACGTCATTCTAAATTCGTTGACTGTCCCGCAAAGCAACCAGGTGATATAGACAACTACGGCCATGCAATGCGTATGTGGAAACTTCTTTGTTGCAGCGTGCATTCTAGTCTGAAATAAACTATAGGTTCCCTAATAATTGATAAGTCAACGGCAGGAAATGATAAACGCGTCCAAGACGCCAAGTCTATTATGGAACTGTGGAGTTCAAAGCAACTTGACTGTTGGCAACTGTTTTACTACTAGGCCAATTTTCCCTTTACATGTATGGGAATTTTTCCTCTTCATATGTTCAAGAATAGTTGTCGAACTAAAGCTAATGTTCAGGTTACTTAAGTGTACAACGATTTATCGTCTGTAATTTCCCTGTACTCTCTTTGAAATTATTGCGGATAATATACAGGAAACGTGCATATAACTCAGATTACAGTTACTAGAGGCGAAAGACGTGAAGGGGAGGAAGTAAACTGAAGAGAACACAGTCGTAGACTGTCCACCAGTGTCATTCAGTCGTTACGTGGAGCAGCAAGTAACGGAAAAAGAATTAAAGTTAGTAAGGACTTTACAGTTCTGCCGAATGGGGCTAAGGCCTTCGACGACCAGTCGACTTCATAAAGAGTGTTTGAGTGTTTGAAAATACACTCCTGGAAATTGAAATAAGAACACCGTGAATTCATTGTCCCAGGAAGGGGAAACTTTATTGACACATTCCTGGGGTCAGATACATCACATGATCACACTGACAGAACCACAGGCACATAGACACAGGCAACAGAGCATGCACAATGTCGGCACTAGTACAGTGTATATCCACCTTTCGCAGCAATGCAGGCTGCTATTCTCCCATGGAGACGATCGTAGAGATGCTGGATGTAGTCCTGTGGAACGGCTTGCCATGCCATGTCCACCTGGCGCCTCAGTTGGACCAGCGTTCGTGCTGGACGTGCAGACCGCGTGAGACGACGCTTCATCCGGTCCCAAACATGCACAATGGGGGACAGATCCGGAGATCTTGCTGGCCAGGGTAGTTGACTTACACCTTCTAGAGCACGTTGGGTGGCACGGGATACATGCGGACGTGCATTGTCCTGTTGGAACAGCAAGTTCCCTTGCCGGTCTAGGAATGGTAGAACGATGGGTTCGATGACGGTTTGGATGTACCGTGCACTATTCAGTGTCCCCTCGACGATCACCAGTGGTGTACGGCCAGTATAGGAGATCGCTCCCCACACCATGATGCCGGGTGTTGGCCCTGTGTGCCTCGGTCGTATGCAGTCCTGATTGTGGCGCTCACCTGCACGGCGCCAAACACGCATACGACCATCATTGGCACCAAGGCAGAAGCGACTCTCATCGCTGAAGACGACACGTCTCCATTCGTCCCTCCATTCACGCCTGTCGCGACACCACTGGAGGCGGGCTGCACGATGTTGGGGCGTGAGAGGAAGACGGCGTAACGGTGTGCGGGACCGTAGCCCAGCTTCATGGAGACGGTTGCGAATGGTCCTCGCCGATACCCCAGGAGCAACAGTCTCCCTAATTTGCTGGGAAGTGGCGGTGCGGTCCCCTACGGCACTGCGTAGGATCCTACGGTCTTGGCGTGCATCCGTGCGTCGCTGCGGTCCGGTTCCAGGTCGACGGGCACGTGCACCTTCCGCCGACCACTGGCGACAACATCGATGTACTGTGGAGACCTCACGCCCCACGTGTTGAGCAATTCGGTGGTACGTCCACCCGGCCTCCCGCATGCCCACTATACGCCCTCGCTCAAAGTCCGTCAACTGCACGTACGGTTCACGTCCACGCTGTCGCGGCATGCTACCAGTGTTAAAGACTGCGATGGAGCTCCGTATGCCACGGCAAACTGGCTGACACTGACGGCGGCGGTGCACAAATGCTGCGCAGCTAGCGCCATTCGACGGCCAACACCGCGGTTCCTGGTGTGTCCGCTGTGCCGTGCGTGTGATCATTGCTTGTACAGCCCTCTCACAGTGTCCGGAGCAAGTATGGTGGGTCTGACACACCGGTGTCAATGTGTTCTTTTTTCCATTTCCAGGAGTGTACATTATACGATGAACATCAATAAAGTTAAAAGAAAGTTAAGGAGTTTAGCCGAACTAAGTCCAGTATTCTGGAGGAACATATTAGGAAATAAGATGCTGGTAGTAGTAGATGAATTATTTGGGCAGCGAAATAACCGACGACGGCAAAAGTAGATAGGAGACCAAAGGGAAGGAGACCAAAGGGAAGGTTATCAGAAAAAGAAAAATATGTTACTATTGATTACGAATGTTACTGTTCGGAAGTCTTTTTTGAAACAATTTGTTTTCAACGTAGCCTTCGATGAAAGTGAAACAGGGACTATAAACTATATCGACAGAAGAGAATAAGAGCTTTTGAAACGTGGGAATGCAGGCGAAGGCTGAAGATTATATGGGTAGATCAGGTTGCTAACGCAGACGTACTGAATCGAATTGTGAAAAAATAGCTCCGTGGAAAAACGTGACTAAAAGAAAGAGGCTGACAAAAATATTAGGTAATGGAGCTAAGAGTGTGTGTGCGGGGATGTGAAAATTGGAGAGGGAGAGCAAGACTTGCATACGGCAAGGATGTTCAGATGGTTCTGAGTTGCAGCAGTTAAGTCGAGATGGAAACTTGCGAGAGATAGATTAGCGTGGAGAACTGCGTCAAGTCACTTTTCATACTGACAACTACGAGGTGATATTCCAAAAAGGCTCGTCTCCTTCCACGATGTAGCTAAATCAGCGTGAAGCATTAGCTGTTGAATACAGTCGGCTCACGTTCCAGCGGTGACTACAGTTTTCGTCATTAATATGCCATGAATGGGGCAGAAAAGCTAGGATATATCATATTGCACGCTTTTATTCTGTTGAAAAACCACGCAGTGTCATAGGATAGATTATCCGAGATCCGTCCGTCAGTTGAGACTACTTGGGTTAATGGCGTTTTTTATTTTATTTTTTTAAGGAAATTTGAATTTATAGCTGTAACTAGATTAATTCTCCTGTTCCTCTCCACTTAAAAAGTCTCGGTCATTATATAGCAAAAGCAACAACGTACTTAGCATGCATTCATTGCATACTACGAAGAGCCAAAGAAGAAGTGCCGCAACGCTACGCATCATGGACTCGACTAATGTCTGAAGTAGTGCTGGAGGGAACTGACACCATGAATCCCGCAGTGTTGTTCATAAATCCGTAAGAGTACGAGGGGATGGAGATCTCTTCTGAACAGCACATTACAATGCATCCCACATAGGCTCAATAATGTTCATGCCTGGGGAGTTTGGTGGCGAGCGGAAGTGTTTAAACTCAGGAGAGTGTTCCTGGAGCCACTCTATAGTAATTCTGGACGTATGGGGTGTCGCATTGTCCTGATGGAATTGCCCAAGTCCGTCGGAATACACAATGGGCATGAATGGTTGCAGGTGATCAGACATGACTCTTACGTACGTGTCACCTGTCAGAGTCGTATCTAGATCCCATATCACTCCAACTGCACACACCCCACACCATTACACAGCTTCTACTAGCTTGAACAGTCCACTACACGTCCATCCACTCGATACAATTTGAAATGAGACTCGTCCGACCAGGCAACATGTTTACAGTCAACAACAGTCTAATGTCGGTGTTGACGGGCCCAGGCGAAGCATAAAGCTTCGCGTCGTGCAGTTATCAAGGGTACACGAGTAAGCCTTTGGCCCCGAAGGCCCATATCGATGATGTTTCGTTGAATTGTCCGCAGGCTGATGCTTGTTGATGGCCCAACATTGAAAGCTGCAGCAATTTTCGGAAGGGTTGCACTTCTGTCACGCTGAACGATTCTCTTCACTAATCGTTGGTCCCGTTCTTGCAGTATCTTTTTTCGGCCACTGCAATGTCGGAGATGTGATGTTTTACCGGATTTCTGATGTTCACGGTATACTCGTGAAATGGTCGTACGGGAAATTCCCCACTTCTTCGCTACCTCGGAGCTGCTGTGTCCCAATGTTCGTGCGCCGACTATAAAATCACGTTCAGAATCAGTTAAATCTTGACAACCTGCCATTGTAGCAACAGTAACCGATCTAACAACTGCACAGGCACTTGTTGCCGGCCGTTGTGGCCGAGCGGTTCTAGGCGCTGCAGTCTGGAACCGCGCGACCGCTACGGTCACAGGTTCGAATCCTGCTTCGGGCATGGATGTCCTTAGGTTAGTTAGGTTTAAGTAGTTCTCAGTTCTAGGTGACTGATGACCTCAGAAATTAAGTCCCATAGTGCTCAGAGCCAGGCACTTGTTGTCTTATATGGACGTTGCCGACCGCAGCGTCGTTTTCTACCTGTTTACATATCTCCGTATTTGAATGTAGTTCACTTGCCTATACCAGTTTCTCTGGCACATCAGTGTCCATTTGTACTACACTATATCGTATTATGAATATGTCGGTAGCAGGCACTGGCTAATAGTAGAAACAAGCCTAAAGTCGACAGAGTCTTGCATCGTATTCATAAATCACAAGCAGTTTAGCTGATAATTTTAACGTAAAGTCAATGGAATTAATAGGAATATATGAATAAACATTGAAAAATACCCTTTATCAAATATGCCCCGATCGCATAGTTTCGAATTGTGAAAAATGTTTAAGTTGCCGTAGATGTTGCTGGAATGAGTAATGCTGTATCTTTGACAATCAGCCGTGAGCTGTAAGCAGTAGTGTGCCCCAGAATGAATACCTTATTGCATACCTTTTCATACAATGAAGTCTTTCACGACCGGATGGTACTGTTGTTGATAATTCTTCCGGGTTATATGGCCGTGGTCCATGGAATACTTCTATTCCTAACGTTTCGTCCAATACTACGTTGGACATCCTCAGAGGTATGGCTGGTCCTGTTGAGTCAGTCGGCAGGACTCAACAGGACCAGCCATACCTCTGAGGATGTCCAACGTAGTATTGGACGAAACATTAGGAATAGAAGTATTCCATGGACCACGGCCATATAACCCGGAAGAATTATCAACAACTGCATACGTTTTGTTTCTTATCTAAAAATGCTCAATTTGAGTTACGGTACTCTACCATCTATTAATTTGTCTACTTGATATCTGACATCCCGTGTGTTTCGCGGGATCTCCAACGGTTATGTGTGATTAGGATGCATACTGAAGTCATCAGACGATCTCTTCCCTTCTTGCGTCATTTGAGGGTGACAAGTGGAATCAAATAGTTTCCCATTAACTGAACAAAGGCTCCCGCAGGCACGATCGGAAATTTTCCGCTCGTGAGAGACTGCGAAGGCGGCTGTTGGCAGAAGTTCTCCCGCAGATGCGCTTAGTTGGAAAGAGCGACTCGGCGTCAGCTTATGACAATGGGTGGCGCGTGCCTCGCACCTTGCGGGACAGCCCGCGTCTTGCATAAGAGAGGCCGTGCAGCGCCGCGTCCGGGAAAAGTGCCTGCCTGCCTGCCCGGTGTCCCCAATGCATGAATTCCACCAGAAAGACAGGCACGCGCCAGACGCGCTCACACCACCTGCAAACGACCCTCTGCTATGGCCGTTTCCATCGTTTACTACAATACGTCGTCCCTCAGTCGGGCCCAGAACTTCTACAACAACCGTTTCAAACGGATATTCTTTGGAAAGGAAACCGCATGTAACGATGATTTCTTCGTTAAATATGACTTACAACCTTATAAACGTCAAACTAAACACTAAGGATCATGTGCAGAACCTAGCGATTCTTTAAAAGTAAATTTTTGAGGTAGGGCCCCTATAATCAGTTTAAATACAGGGTGACAATTATTGAACTACATGAAATAAAATCGTCATGACTTCTGAACAGTTTGCATTAGGACGTTCAATATGGACGGTTGGTCGCGGGGCATGATGGGAATTAGGATGCGCAAGCATAGTTTGGTTTAGCGACGAAGCCCACTTACATTTGGATGGGTTCGTAGGCAAGCGAAATGGTCGCATTTGGGGGACTGAGAATCCGCATCGAGAAGTCTCTTCACCCTCAAAGGGTGACTGTGTGGTGTACAATGTCCAGTCACGCAATAATCGCCGCGATGTTCCTTGATGGCACGGGGACTACCGAACGGCACGTGAAGGTTTTGGAAGATGATTTCACCTCCATTATCCAAAGTGATCCTGATTTCGACAAGATGTGGTTCAGGCAAGACGGAGCTCGACATCGAAGCATGAGAGTATTTTATGTCCTGGAGGAGAACTTTGGGGACAGCATTCTCAGAGTGGGGTACCCAGAGGCCACTGGAATGGGCCTCGATTACTCTCCATATTCTCCGGATCTGAACACAGCAATAATACCAAAACCATTGCTGAGCTGAAAACAGCCATTCAGGAGGTCATCGACAGTATCGATGTTGCGACACTTCAGCGGGTCATGCAGAATTTCGCTATTGGTCTGCACCAAACCATCGCCAATGACGGCAGGCATATGGAACGTGTCATAACCTAAGTCCCAATATCTGTAGTGACATTTACATGTTGAATAAAGTGTGTGCACGCCGTACTTAATAACTATTTTGTCCTTTTTTTCATATAGTTCAATAACTTTCACCCTGTATGTGTCTGAATAAATACAGTAGATTTCAGTGGTGCATGGTATCCGGATATTGCGACTAGCAATCGTATTTTAAGCTCAACAGTAAGTAACTGATCGAGCCATGTGGTGCAGTGGGCTCGCCTTCGAAAAGAGCGCATTCTTAGTCCTCGTCGTAAAGCTGCGAACTCTTCACCGGTCATTCTTGAAAACAAGAAAAAATATCTAGAAAACATGGACTGTTAAATGCATGTTTAAGAGCTATTAGCACCTTTTCAATAGAGGAGATGCGTTTAAAAATAGTGAAGATGAAAAAGAGCTCATAGCTCCTCAGGTATGTAGTTTAGAACCTATGTTTACTAGCCTTTTTTCTTATTTTGGTCCATTCTACCACCTCTGAAAGTTGCCTGCTTGACAATCTTAGCAACAACAGAATCGGTAGATGTATTTACAATCAAAGAAATCAGAACGGTTTTCGATTATAACTTTCGACTCGTTCGTTTCCGGTACAGGAACCCTTACTTCAAATTGAGACATTTATCCTTCTCCACCATCCTAGAAAGTTTGTAACATCATCACGGAATCACCCTGTATGTACATACATTTTTACAGGCGCCGGGGCTATAACTTTGACGCCCTATAGCGTCGTTGGCTCACGTTTCCGAGCATGGGTTCCTAGGTAAAACTAGATCTACTAAGTCCACTCTACAACTTAGAAGTATATAACATGAGTGGCAAAACATCCTGTATATGATACAAAAATGTTCCGGGAGACCCAGGAATACAGAAATACAACTCGCTGCGGAATGAAATAAATAGGAAGTGCAGGGAAGCTAAGACAAAGTGGGTGCAGGAAAAATGTGAAGACATGGAAAAAGAAATGTTTGTCGGAAGGGCAGATTCAGCATACAGGAAAGTGAAAACAATCTTCGGTGGCATTAAAAAAAGCAAGGGTGGTAATATTAAGAGTGCAACGCGAATTCCACTGTTAAATGCAGAGGAGAGAGCGGATAGGTGGAAAGAATACATTGAAAGCCTCTATGAGAGGGAAGGTTTGTCTGATGTGATAGAAGAAGAAACATGAGTCGATTTAGAAGAGATACGGCATCCAGTAGTAGAATCAGAATTTAAAAGTGGTTTGGAGGACTTAAGGTCAAATAAGGTAGAAGGTATAGATAACATTCCATCAGAAATTCAAAAATCATTGGGGGAAGTAGCAACAAAACGACTATTGGCGTTGGTGTGCAGGTTGTATGAGTCTGGCGACGTACCATCTGACTTTCGGAAAAGCATCATCCACACAATTCCGAAGACGGCAAGAGCTGACAAGTGAGACAATTATCGCACAATCAGTTTAACATGCACGCAAGTTGCTTACAAGAATAATAGAAGAATGCAGAAGAAAATTGAGGATGTGCTAGATGACGAGCATTTTGGCTTTAGCAAAAGGTAAAGGCACCAGAGAGGCAATTCTGACGTTGCGGTTGATAATGGAAGCAAGACTAAAGAAAATTCAAGATACGTTCATTTGTCGACCTGGAAAAAGTGTTCGACAATGTAAAATGGTGCAAAATGTTCGAAATTCTGAGAAAAGTAGGCGTAAACTATAGGGAGAGACGGGTCATATACAATATGTACAACAGCCAAGAGGGAATAATAAGAGTGGACGACCAAGAACGAAGTGCTCGTATTAAAAAGGGTGTAAGACAAGGATGTAGCCTTTCGTCCCTACTGTTCAATATGTACATAGAGGAAGCAATGATGGAAATAAAAGAAAGGTCCAAGAATGGAATAAAATTCAAAGTGAAAGGATATCAATGACACGGTTCGCTGATGATATTGCTGTCCTAAGTGAAAGTGAAGAAGAATTAACGATCTGCTGAACGGAATGAACAGTCTAATGAGTACACAATATGGACTGAGAGTAAATCGAAGAAGACGAAGGTAATGAGAAGTAGTAGAAATAAGAACAAGGAGAAATTTAACATCAAGATTGATGGTCATGAAGCAAATGAAGTTAAGGAATTCTGCTACCTAGGCAGCAGAATAACCAATGACGGACAGAGCAAAGAGTACATCAAAAGCAGACTAGCTATGGCAAAAAGGCATTCCTGGCCAAGAGAAGTCTACTAATATCAAATATCGGCTTTAATCTGAGGGAGAGATTTCTGAGAGTGTACGTCTGGAGTACAGCATTGTATGGTAGTGAAAGATGGACTGTGGGAAAACCGGAACAGAAGAGAATCGAAGCATTTGAGACGTGGTGCTACAGACGAATGTCGAGAATTATGTTGACTGATAAAGTAAGGAATGAGGAGGTGCTACGCAGAATCGGCGAGGAGAGAAATATGTCGAAAACAATGATAAGAAGAAGGGACAGGATGATGGGACATCTCTTAAGTCGTGAGGGAATGACTTCCATGGTACTAGAGGGAGCTGTAGAGGGTAAAAACTGTAGAGAAGAAAGAGGTTGGAATACATCCAGCAAATAATCGAGGACGTTTGTTGTAAGTGCTACTCTGAGATGAAGAGGTCAGCACAGGAGAAGAATACGTGGCGGGCCGCATCAAACCAGTCAGAAGACGGATGACAAAAGAAAAAGCACAAAATCCGCTACTTCAGCATCGATAAGGGCGGCGAGAATACTCGTAGATTAACTTCCGACGTTAGCTGGCGACTCCACGATCCCGCCTGTGTCGAAACTTCGTTCCCGAGAACCAGTGACGTTTCGTTCTGCTGAAGATCTCCGCTACTGCGTTTCCACGTGTTCCAATATCCGGTTTACCGCAAACCGGTTTCCCCATACTGCTCTTGGTCGACGCGTAAACACTTCAGCACGCGTTCTGAAAATGCGGGTTCGCCTGCCGGCTTTCAGGTGCCACCAACGGTGTAGCACATTCCTATCGTCACTAACTTTTCAGGGCGCTACTTCTTACAGTATGAGTGAATATAAACGAAATCATTTTGTGTGTATTGACAGAAAGTAAATGGGGCTATAACGAATTGATCGGGATATTATTCATTCCCTTTATTCAACTGAAAAGAAGTATGTCTAAAAAGTTCTTTCATACAAGTTACTACAGACATAAAATGTATTAAAGATCAATTCCTTTTCCACCCCGCCTGTATTATGTTCACTGTCATTTATTTTCACAGTATCAGTTGATTTGGACAAAGTGCCATTTTGAGTTGATTGCTTTGAAACCAACATAATGCCACATGTTTAAAAGTTTGTGGGCTGCCTGTAATTGTGTATTAAAATGTTAGACTTACAATGTATACTCTCACACAGGGTGCCAGTAAAATTACGAGCATATGATATGTACAGATAAGAAATATGGACAGGCCACAAATTTTTAAGCATATGATGTATGTAATACGTGTCATACGTTGGTTTCAAAGTAAGCCGATGAGAATGGCACATCGACGAAATTAGTGGTACGTCGCCAAAACAAGCTGATTGTTTGTGAATAAACGACTGTGATCATAAAAAGGCCAAGGCGAGATAGAGGTTCGTTTTACACAGGGTGTCGCAGGAGGAATGGTCAGTCTTCAGGGATATTACAGGGCTGATAATTCGAAACAAAAAACTTCATATGGACATATGCTTTATTCGGAATGGATTCCCAAGTAGAACACATTTAATATCACTTCTGTACGTTTTTCTTGTATAACTCGAAATTCGCAGCCTCTAACTGCAATAAATTTCATAAAGAAAGATCCTATTTATTTTTCCTGTAGGACTAGTTGTCTGCGCGAAGAGAGCGAGAGAATATAGAAAAACTTGCGTGACCCGCATGCGCTGAAGCTTCTTCCTAGAAAACCCTGTATCTACTGCACGGAAAGAGACACATGGCGACCAATATACTTGCTGAATTAGAAAAATCTAAATGATTGGTGACCATCGTATATTCCGAGTAGCTGGCTAATTGGTAAACAGCTATTTTCAAAAGTTGCTGAACACAACGGATGGCTCGTGACAAGGAACTCACTGAGTCTATGCGCATGACTAGAGCAGTGTCTTAACTAGTTCGGAATTTTCTAACCACTCCAAGCCCCCAAAATGTTACATTACAATAAAGTTCCAGCAGTGATCACCTCAAACTCCTGCCAAAAACGTGTGTGATCTTTGCCCATAAACACTCGAATACCCGTCCTGAAAATATAAGTTCGGGTATAATAAAACAGCCTTACAAACGTTAAATTTCGTGGCTATGGTTCTGAAGCTGGTCTTCTAGCAAATTTACGAACATCAATAAGGAAATCATACACTCTCTTTACTGAAAAACATTACGACGGTGCTGATAACCTCACTTCCCCGTAATGACGGAACTGGGTGGCCGAGCGGTTCTAGGCGCTTCAGTCCGGAACCGCGCGACTGCTGCGCTCGCAGGTTCGAATCCTGCCACGGGCATGGATGTGTGTGACGTCCGTAGGTTAGTTAGGTTTAAGTACTTCTAGGGGACTGATGACCTCAGATGCTAAGCCCCATAGTGCTCAGAGCCCTTTTTTTTTTTTTTTTTTTTTTTGAGCAGACTGATATTTGTTCCGGAAAGCAAAACTGATTCAAGCTTCATATGCAAACACATGAGCGAATGTCGGTTTGCAAAATTCGCTTTTCATTTTCCACAAATTGTGTCGCATCTGCACGTAACGTGTGAAGGCTGCCACCGAAAATGTTTTATTTGTTTATTTTTTCCATTTATTTCAGCTGGCAAGACTGAAGCTCTCTATGCGGAAGAAACACTTAAACTAACAAGAAATGGAGATCTTGAGAAACTAGAGAAGGTCGAAAGAAGAATTTTAAGGAAAATACTGGGGGCTAAAAGAAACGATAATGCTGAATACAGGTTAAGACCAAACAGAGAGCTATATCTGAAAACGGAGAAACTAACTGATGTAATGAGGAAGAGGAGACTACAGTTTTTTGGACATATATTCAGAATGGATAAAACAGACTAACCAATCGGATATTCACAATACTCAATAGCTACAAATCCAAGCCAGCATGGTTCATAGAGACTGAAAAGGACATTGAAAATGCTGGAGTTACAATAGACACAATAGAAAACAGAACACATTTCAGAAAGGCAGTTCAAAAGGCAGAATTTCAGGAGAGAAAGAAAATAACTAGACGAAAGTGGACTCAAGAAGAAAGGGAACAACACTCTAAAAGGATGAAGGAAATTTGGAAACAAGAAATCTAATACAATGAAGAGTAGCCAAAGTTGATTCATCGTACCCTCCAAATGGGTTATTCGAAAGAAAAAAAAATAGTGATAACGTATACAATAAGAAATATCAGTCTTAAGAACATTAAGCAATTTACTCATTATGCTCTTGTCGAATGTGAGTGGTGACATCTGACAGAAACGTATGACAACAGTACAAAGGAATCAATCTGGATAAGTTTACTGGTCAGAGGAAGAGCGAGAAATGATAGGCTAAGATTAGTAGATAAGACGGAAAGAGCAAAACAGAAATAGAAAGGGATGAAGAAAGCATATATAGCTTACAATGTGACAGACATACAGACTCCCTGTTGGACAGAAATAAAACAGCCGAGATTTAGTCAGCTAAGAAGCTAGATGTATTCGGTCTGGTATTGGAGTTACGGAGCCGCGCGGGTTTAGCCGAGCTGTCTAGGGCGCTGCAGTCGTGGACTGAGCGGCTGATCCCGGCGGAGGTTCGAGTCCTCCCGCGGGCACGGGTGTGTGTGTTTGTCCTTAGGATAATTTAGGTTAAGTAGTGTGTAAGTTTAGGGTCTGATGACCTTAGCAGTTAAGTCCCATGAGATTTCACACCCATTCGAACATTTGAAGTTACGGAGTTAGGGTAAGTATTTGGTACATGATGAGAGCTACTGAGGACATCGGTGACTAATAAACCTCTGAACTAAACAATGTGAAAGTAGCCTAACCGGTGGCATCCAACCTAAATATGGGAAGGACTGATCAAACAACCGAATGTTGCATACATACCACACGCAAGCGTTGATGGCTATCTCGAATCGTCCGAAGTTTTTGCGTTTTGACGTTCTGTTACTTGAAGTCGAATATACGAGGGGCGTTCAGAAAGTAAGCTCCGATCGGTCGCGAAATGGAAACGACTATGAAAATCCGATAAAGCTTTGCACAGATGTGTTGGGTAGTGTCTCTAGTATAACTCCAGTTAGCATCACGTCGCTCTTCTCATTTCTGAGCTCACAGTGAGTGCGTTAAGATGTCTAGAAAATAGTGTCTGCCGCCAAGTACGAGGGCCTGGTGAGAAATTTCGCCTGAAGCTATGCAGCTAACATTACATAACTGTCGTGCTGTTTCTTCTTCAAGACAATTCTCAGCCGCATTCTGCAGGGGCAATGAAGATGCTCCTGCATCGTTTTCAAATGGAAATGTGAGATTACCCACAATACAGTCCGCAAATATCTCCCCCTGAGTTTCATCTCTGGTCACATGAACCGCTGTCTTTGAAGACAACATTTTGACACAGACAACGAGGTGTAGGCCAGCGTGGAGAATTGGCGGAAAGCACTGGCGGCTGCCTTCTACACTCCTGGAAATGGAAAAAAGAACACATTGACACCGGTGTGTCAGACCCACCATACTTGCTCCGGACACTGCGAGAGGGCTGTACAAGCAATGATCACACGCACGGCACAGTGGACACACCAGGAACCGCGGTGTTGGCCGTCGAATGGCGCTAGCTGCGCAGCATTTGTGCACCGCCGCCGTCAGTGTCAGCCAGTTTGCCGTGGCATACGGAGCTCCATCGCAGTCTTTAACACTGGTAGCATGCCGCGACAGCGTGGACGTGAACCGTATGTGCAGTTGACGGACTTTGAGCGAGGGCGTATAGTGGGCATGCGGGAGGCCGGGTGGACGTACCGCCGAATTGCTCAACACGTGGGGCGTGAGGTCTCCACAGTACATCGATGTTGTCGCCAGTGGTCGGCGGAAGGTGCACGTGCCCGTCGACCTGGGACCGGACCGCAGCGATGCACGGATGCACGCCAAGACCGTAGGATCCTACGCAGTGCCGTAGGGGACCGCACCGCCACTTCCCAGCAAATTAGGGACACTGTTGCTCCTGGGGTATCGGCGAGGACCATTCGCAACCGTCTCCATGAAGCTGGGCTACGGTCCCGCACACCGTTAGGCCGTCTTCCGCTCACGCCCCAACATCGTGCAGCCCGCCTCCAGTGGTGTCGCGACAGGCGTGAATGGAGGGACGAATGGAGACGTGTCGTCTTCAGCGATGAGAGTCGCTTCTGCCTTGGTGCCAATGATGGTCGTATGCGTGTTTGGCGCCGTGCAGGTGAGCGCCACAATCAGGACTGCATACGACCGAGGCACACAGGGCCAACACCCGGCATCATGGTGTGGGGAGCGATCTCCTACACTGGCCGTACACCACTGGTGATCGTCGAGGGGACACTGAATAGTGCACGGTACATGCAAACCGTCATCGAACCCATCGTTCTACCATTCCTAGACCGGCAAGGGAACTTGCTGTTCCAACAGGACAATGCACGTCCGCATGTATCCCGTGCCACCCAACGTGCTCTAGATGGTGTAAGTCAACTACCCTGGCCAGCAAGATCTCCGGATCTGTCTCCCATTGTGCATGTTTGGGACTGGATGAAGCGTCGTCTCACACGGTCTGCACGTCCAGCACGAACGCTGGTCCAACTGAGGCGCCAGGTGGAAATGGCATGGCAAGCCGTTCCACAGGACTACATCCAGCATCTCTACGATCGTCTCCATGGGAGAATAGCAGCCTGCATTGCTGCGAAAGGTGGATATACACTGTACTAGTGCCGACATTGTGCATGCTCTGTTGCCTGTGTCTATGTGCCTGTGGTTCTGTCAGTGTGATCATGTGATGTATCTGACCCCAGGAATGTGTCAATAAAGTTTCCCCTTCCTGGGACAATGAATTCACGGTGTTCTTATTTCAATTTCCAGGAGTGTATGATGAGGCTATTGAAAAGTTGGTACAACGCTATGACAAAAGTCTAAGTCAGAACGGCGACTACGTAGAGAAGTAGCTGAAAGGTGTAGCTAATTGTTACAAGTAAAACATTTCTGATGTTCACTGTGGTTTCAATTTGGCAATCAATCGGAGCTTACTTTCTGAACAGGCCTCGTAAATCGACGTCCGGGGAGCTGGTGCTTTAAAGGCGGCGGCCTAAAGCGTTCACGGCTAGGTGTACAGGTATGGCTGGCGTGAAATGGACGGAAGCGAGCAGCACGGGCAGGGGGGCGCCGCAGCACCACTTCCGGCCCCCGCGGCCGTGCTTTCACGCAGCGCACGCGCGAGCACACGCGCATAAGCACACGCACGGCGGTTCACGCCGAGTCCCATTCTGCGCCGGAAGCGGCCGTTTCTATGACGGTCTCTCCAACAGCGAAAGTGGCGCCGCTCGCAGCGCCTCCGGCACCCACGCACAGCTGAAGGCGTCGCGCCGTCTCGCCAGGGTATTTGCCGCTGCTGGTACTTGCCCGAGCCGCACGAGCAGACACTCGGATTCTACGGACGACAAAAGCCGTCTTCACACAGAACTGGAAAGTGGGTCAAGCAGGCATCCAAAGAAGCATTTGTTATTGAGAGTAAAAAAAGAATTTGCCCAAGACTCTCATTAAATACTTTATAGTTTTATTATAACATTATCGATACTTCTAGCGTCATCTTCCGATGAACGTCATGCATATACTTCAAATTTGTGTGTGATATGTTTACCTTAGGACCCTGTCTTGCAGTCGTCAACTGTCCTATTCTAAAGGGCACTGTCAAACTAGGGACCCTCAGCACCACTCACGAAGTGACACCCTCAGTGGCCGTCAACGGTGAAAAGAGTAAATAACAATTTACTACTTTTTCTCAATTTTCTAACACTTTAGCCAACTTACGGAGAATAACTACACAATATGGATCGAGAGTAAATCGGAGGAAGACGAAAGTAATGAGAAGTAGCAGAAATGAGAACTGCGAGAAACTTAACATCAGGACTGATGGTCACAAAGTAGATGTTCAGGAATTCTGTTAACTAGGCAGCAAAATAACCAATGGCGGATGAAGCAAGGAGGACATCAAAAGCAGACTAGCACTGGCAGAGGGGTATTCCTGACTAAGAGAAGTTTATTAGAATCAGATGGTTCAAATGGCTCTGAGCACTATGGGACTTAACTTCTGAGGTCATCAGTCCCCCAGAACTTAGAACTACTTAAACCTAACTAACTTAAGGACATCACACACATCCATGCCCGAGGCAGGATTCGAACCTGCGAACGTAGCGGTCGCGCGGTTGCAGATTGTAGCGCCTAGAGCCACTCGGCCACTCCGGCCGGCTACTAGTATCAGACATAGGCCTTAATTTGAGGAAGAAATTTCTGAAAATGTACGTTTCGAACACAGCATTGCATGGTAGTGAAACATGGACTGTGGGAAAACCGGAAGAGAATCGAAACATTTGAGAATTGGTGCTAAAGACGAATGTTGAAAATTAGATGGGCTGATAAGGTAAGGAATGAGGAGGTTCTGCGCAGAATCGGAGAGGAAAGGAAAATGTGGAAAACACTGACAAGAAGAAGAGACAGAATGATAGGACATCTGTTAAGATATCAGAGAATGACTTCCATGGTACTAGATGGAGCTGTAGAGGGCAGAAACTGTAGAGGAAATCAGATATTGGAATACATCCAGTAAATAATTGAGGACGTAGTGTTACTCTGAAATGAAGACGTACGCACACGAGAGGAATTAATGACGTGCCGCGGCAGTCCAGTCAGAAGACTGTTAACTTAAAAAAACGGACAGTAACTTAGGATGAAAAGTAGAGGCCCTGACAACGGCAGGTATTCCACTCTCTAGACGCTTCCCACGCAGATCGGCCGGTGGCTTGACTGGCTGCAGGAAACTTTCGAACATGCTAAAGACACCCTTGCACAGGCTGATTGTATCTCTACGTGGTGTCAACAACATATCCGTCATGTTTCCGAGCGCAAATAATTTAAGTTAGGCCACACAGATAGGGAGAGATGTTTCACTAAGAAAGCAATACCAGAAAATTTGACCTTTCCCAAACGTAGCGTACAATCTGCAGACCTGTGCTCACAGTAAAAAATTGATAATGGTCACAATTCACTAGGAGTTTATAATTATCGCATAAATTATGATGTTGCCAAAGTTGTGAAAGTTTATTCATGTTACGGTTCTTGAATCGCTTACATGGTATTTACCCCGACTGTCCAAAAAGTTTCGACCGTGAATTAGCAAAAACAGACACTAAAGTTCAGACTCTGATCTTAATAATAATAATAATAATAATAATAATAATAATAATACACACTAAACAAGAAGATTACATATTGGATAACCACAGCGACTGCATAGAAGCGATGGAAAAAACGGATGCCTATAAATATCTAGGATACAGACAAAAAATAGGAATAGATAATACAAATATTAAAGAAGAACTAAAAGAAAAATATAGACAAAGACTAACAAAAATACTGAAAACGGAATTGACAGCAAGAAACAAGACCAAAGCTATAAATACTTATGCCATACCAATATTGACCTACTCATTTGGAGTAGTGAAATGGAGTAACACAGACCTAGAAGCACTCAATACACTTACACGATCACAATGCCATAAATATAGAATACATCACATACATTCAGCAACAGAAAGATTCACATTAAGCAGAAAGGAAGGAGGAAGGGGATTTATCGATATAAAAAAACCTACATTATGGACAGGTAGACAATTTAAGAAAATTCTTTATAGAACGAGCAGAAACTAGCAAAATACACAAAGCAATCACTCATATAAATACATCGGCTACACCACTACAATTTCATAACCACCTCTACAACCCTTTAGACCACATAACATCAACAGATACGAAGAAAGTAAATTGGAAAAAGAAAACACTTCATAGCAAACACCCGTATCATCTAACACAGCCACACATCGATCAAGACGCATCCAACACATGGCTAAGAAAAGGCAATATATACAGTGAGACAGAAGGATTCATGATTGCAATACAGGATCAAACAATAAACACCAGGTATTACAGCAAGCATATTATTAAAGATCCCAATACCACAACAGATAAATGCAGACTTTGTAAACAACAAATAGAAACAGTAGATCACATCACAAGCGGATGTACAATACTAGCAAATACAGAATACCCCAGAAGACATGACAATGTCGCAAAAATAATACATCAACAGCTTGCCTTACAACATAAACTTATAAAACAACACGTTCCTACATACAAGTATGCACCACAAAATGTACTGGAGAATGATGAATACAAATTATACTGGAACAGAACCATTATAACAGATAAAACAACGCCACATAACAAACCTGACATCATACTCACCAATAAAAAGAAGAAATTAACACAACTAATCGAAATATCCATACCCAATACAACAAATATACAAAAGAAAACAGGAGAAAAAATTGAAAAATACATCCAACTGGCTGAGGAAGTCAAAGACATGTGGCATCAGGATAAAGTTGACATCATACCAATTATAGTATCAACTACAGGAGTCATACCACACAATATCCACCAGTACATCAATGCAATACAGCTACATCCAAACACATATATACAACTACAGAAATCCGTAATTATTGATACATGTTCAATTACCCGAAAGTTCCTAAATGCAATATAACACATACCGTACAGTTAATAGGAAGTGACGCTTGATCAAGGTCCGCGTCACTTTCCATTCTCAACCAGACTTAACGTCTGAAAAAGTAAAGAAATAATAATAATGTCATATGGCGCAACGGACTTGTGCAAGTCTATCAATTGGACGCCACTTTGATGTTTCAGCTGTTCCACACAATCTCCCCCTACTTGATTACGATGGACAGCCGTTCGTACAACAGTGCGGAACTGTTATAAATGATCTTCTTTGGGATTTTGTTCAATCCGTTCCCCACAACGGCTTGAACGTTGGTTATGTCATCAAAACGTTCACCCTTCATGTGAATTTCTACATATTGTTGGTTTTTTCATATGCCTATACTGCTAACACCAAATCTCATCGCCCGTGATGGTGTTTTCCGGAAAAGAATTGCCCTCGTTATTCATTTCAGTCAAGTCGCGGTAGTCGTACACGCATCGTTGACTCTGCTGAGGAGTCAAGGTGTGCAGAGCAAAGTTTACATATCTTTGCTCTTCTTGAAAAACTTTCTGGAGAATGTCTTGAATACTTGATTTAAAGATGTTGCTCCATTGCGATTTGTGACGCAACAACGTTGACACGCTAGGGCTGCAAATCCACTGCTTAACACTGCCAGCTCGCTAGTGACTGGTCGAATACGTATGTGTTGTTTACAGCTGGTAGTTCAAACTGCCACGAGGCAATATTTCTGACTAGTATATTTCTAATTACGAATTTCACTGAATTTCAATTTCTTTGAAGTTATGCATAGCGATATACTAACAAGGGAACCTCCCCATCGCACCCCCCTCAGAGTTAGTTATAAATTGACACAATGGATAGGCCTCGAAAAACTAAACACAGATCAGTCGAGAAAACAGGAAGAAGTTGTGTGGAACTATGAAAAAATAAGCAAAATATGCAAACTGAGTAGTCCATGTGCAAGATGGGCAACATCAAGGACCAAGATAAGCTGAGGAGCGCCGTGGTCACGTGGTTAGAGTGAGCAACTGCGGAACGAGAGGTCCTTGGTTCGAGTCCTCCCGCGAGTGAAAAATTTACTTTCTTTATTTTCGCAAAGTTATGGTCTGTCCGTTCATTCATTGACGTCTCTGTTGACTGTAATAAGTTTAGTGTCTGTGTTTTGCGACCGCACCGCAAAACCGTGGGATTAGTAGACGAAAGGACGTGCCTCTCCAATAGGAACCGAAAACATTTGATCGCAAGGTCATAGGTCAACCGATTCCTCCACAGGAAAACACGTCTGATATATTCTTCACGACACTGGTGACGGCATGTGCGTGACATGACAGGAATATGTTGTCGACCTACCTAACTTGCACATTTGGCGAATGGGTAAAAAGATTCTTCTACCTTGCCCGATTTAGGTTTTCTTGTGGATGTGATAATCACTCCCAAAAAAGTGATGAAAACATAAGAGTTTGTCACATAAACTGCAACAAATGAATGCAACAGTTTCACAGTCGCACAGTTTTCCCTGTGCTCTGTCAAAACATATGTTTTTTACGTTTTCAAATGTTTCCGTGCGTAGACCGTCAAATTCTGCATATGTCCAAGTAAATCTCAACATGTCCTGGAATTTTGGAGAGCGAAGTTGATTATGTGTGAGTGCCTGAACATTGATAATTATCTGAAAATAAAAAATTAAACTTTTCACTCGAGAGAAGATTTGAACCAAGGACCTCTCGTTCCGCCGCTGCTCACGCTAACCACGGGACCACGGCGCTCGTAAGCTGAAACTCTCCTTGATGTTGCCTAGCTTGCACATGGACTACTCAGTTTGTATATTTTGCCTATTTTTTTTTTATAGTTCCACTCAACTTCTTCCTGTTTTCTCGATTGATCTGTGTTCAGTTTTTCAAGGCCTATCCCTGTGCCAACTTATAACTAAATCTGAGGGGGGTTGCGATGGGGAGGTTCCCTTGAAAGTACTAAAAGAGATAAATTATTATATTACTTCGTTATTATTGTTATTATAAAAATTAAAATCCGAAGGACGTTCAATAAGTAATGCAACACTTTTTTTCTGAAAGCAGGTTGGCTTTAATCAGGGTTCCAATACACCACACACTTCCCCAGTCGTTTGCTATAAAACACCTATTTTTCAACATTATCTCCGTTCAATACGACAGCCTAACACCACCTTATTAGGAGGGCCTGTATGCCCGCATGGTACCACTCTACTGGTCGACGTCTTGCTGCATCGTCAGTAACTTTCCCACCGTCCATGTACTGCTTCCCGCGCAGTGCGTCCTTCATTGGTCCAAACAGATGGAAGTCTGAAAATGCGATATACAGGCTGTAGGGTGCATGAGAAAGAGCAGTCCAATGACGTTTTGTGGACTACTCTCGGGTGCGCCGAATTGTGTGAGGCCTTGCGTTGTCATGGAGAAGGAGAAGTTCGTTTGAATTTTTGTGACGACGAGCACGCTGAAGTCGTTTCTTCAGTTTCATGAGCGTTGCACAATACACTTCATAGTTGGTCGTTGCATCATGAGGCATGACGTCAAACTGAATAACCCCTTCAGAGACCCCGACGACGGCCGCCATGACTTTACTGGCTCAGGAGAGGCTTTGAACTCTTTCTTCTGAGGAGAGATCGTGTGGCGCCACTCTTTGGATTGCCGTTTGTTTCCAGTTCGAAGTGATGAACCCATGTTTCATCGCTCGACATAAAATTGTCACGATCAGCCCCGTTATGCACAAGTACTTCCGCACAGATGGTCCTTCATTGCTCTTTATGGTCTTTTGTTAGACAGCGAGGAAACCATGGGGCACACACCTTTGAGTACCCTAACTGGTGGATGAGTGGGTCAGCACTACCAACGGAGACGTCCAGCTGTGCAGCGAGGTGTTTTATTGTGATCCGCTCGATCGCCTTGAATGAGAGTGTCCGCACGTTCCAGCACTGCGGCAGTCACAGCTGGCACGCGGGAGGACGGACAGGATTGCGCGACCTTGTTACGATGATGACAGACGCCTCGGCCAAAGATTCGCCGAGCTTTTCTTCACTACCAGGTCTTCCTAGATATTCCTCAACCACCTATGAAATATTATTGATTGGCGACTCCATAGTCTATGTGATCGCCGTAAGCTTATTGACACCAGTGCTTACTAATTTAAGTTATATATTACAGCACTGAAGATGGTCACTAAGTGACAGAAAATCGATTTTGCGATAATAAACAAAAATATACGACCAATGCTGTCTCTCCTTTCAAGTATACCTATGAAATATCTGAGATGTTCAGTTTTCCACCAAAAGAAACTCTATGATGGCTCTCTGCTTGGAAAGCACTTACGTTACGGACGCCATTTTGAAGACTACCTGTAGTGCCACCACCGATCGGAACTGTATGAAACTATAGGGGCTCCAGCAGCAATACTCCACGTTGTCCTATAACAAATGCCGCATTTTTTTCAGAAGAAATCAGCCGAGAGAAAAAATGTATTTCATTACTTATTGAACACCCCTCGTACAAGGCATCTGCGCCGTCTTAAATCTCGGGTAATGGAAAGTTATATTTGTAGCGAAGGGTGCGGAAGGGGGCAAGACAGATATAACTTGGTCATGGCTAATCTAAACTGAAAGTAGCCTACGAACTGAATAGTAGCAAGAAGACTCTGGAAGAGGTTCAGGTGTCACTGTCTACCCTCAGAGGCGCCAAGATGTAACACCTTTTGAAAATCGCCCTAAATCACGAGGAAATTGCGATCCGCGCCTGAAGACGAAATAGTTTACCGCGCGGTTGGTGAGCCCCAGAGCCCACTACCTAAACTAGATGTCAGCCTGCTGCTAAGAGAGCGTGCCGGCCAAACAAATCGTACCTCGTCTCTTGCCTAACTGCGACCTTGAAGTGTCACTACAACACAAAAGAAAACTGAGTTTAACGAAGGCGATGTTGGTCTGATATATTCGACGATGCCCTTTGGCTACACTGACTAAAGGATTCTTCTAAGAAATACCAAATTAAGATAACCTGAAGATGCCTAAATAATGCGAAACGCGTCGTTGAAAAATAAAAAAAAAATTGCAACCAAGACTGTTTTTAACCAATACTGTTAAGCACTGGTTTGCTGTATGCCACATATGGATATGGATTGGAAGAATTACAAAAGAAAAGCCGGCTGGTGTGGCCGAGCGGTTTTAAGCGCTTCAGTCTGGAACCGCGCGACCGCTACGGTCGCAGGTTCGAATCCTGCCTCGGGCATGGATGTGTGTGATGTACTTAAGTTCGTCAGCTTTAATTAGTTCGAAGTTCTAGGGGACTGATGACCTCAGATGTTAAGTCCCATAGTGCTCAGAGCCATTTGAACCATTTGAACAAAAGAAAACGTTTCCCGTGTATGCGGCCACATAAGCCTATTACATAAGATGTTCAATATTTCGGAAAGTGAATTGTTTTCAGACTAATCGATAAACGAGGACATTTCTACTGTACCTTTTCAAAACTCTATTGTGATCACCACGGATTGATCAGAAAGTTAATTCTGCTTTGTGTCATTCATGCTTTACTCAGATATTTTCTTGTCGTCCAAAATGACGCCAGGACATGCAGCAGACAACGATAAATTAGGTACTGTATTTGCCTTACATTTAAGGAGGTGTAATTCATAAGTTAAATGTCGTAAACGATGCATAGACCTTTTGAAAAAACTCAACATCGTTTGCCCAAATTCACCACTACTAAGAAATATTAAGAATGAAGAAATTACGCACTTATTAAGTATAAAGCTATACCAACATGTGCAAGGCACCTACAGCAGAATACATTTTTACATTCTTGGTATCCGAAGTGATGTATTGCCTACGACACTTACGTTTTCTGTTTCACAAAAACACGTACTACAAATGCGACAATGCGTTTGTCTCAGCAGCACATTAGATATTTAGTTTTCGGGAAGATTACCTGCACTTCTGGATAATAGACGAGCTCTTTTTTTCCGACGGAGATACGAACACAAGGTGTAAGACAACGGATTTCAGGCACAGGTTGCAAAGGCCTGTCGACTTCCTGCAGGATATACACAGTGAAGATTCAACATACTCGAAGTATTAACTGGAGCACTAAATTTTGTTATCATTTGCATGAACAAAATCATACGAGACTCTTAAATTCGTAACCTATGTGACGGAAGGAATTGTTCTGGTTATGTGCGCGTCTTCTAATGAAATATTGCAGTATTTTGCTGATCTGAACTTCGTAATCAGAAATATGTCAATAATTCTTTACCACGTAAACATCGATGGCGGACGATGCAGACAACAGGAACCTGCAGAGACCAAAACTGTACATCCAGACAACGTCAAGATTACCGTTGGGCACTCAGAAACGAACAAAGGGCGCTTCATCGCACAACATGATCTGCAACTGCTGGACACACTAGCGGCCGTTGTCTGCTACATTTAGCTCGCACACTCATATAGATTTTGCTTCTTAAAATGGACACGTATCAAATAGCTATCTTGACATCGTTAGCTAATGTCGAAGATGAACTGAGATAAAGTTAAAGTATATTGTGGAGGTGGCGTTGCATTCAGAAGCGCTTAATACTTCCGAAATGAGTTCTTTAAAATTATTTATTTCTTCCCAGAACAACTTTCACTGACAACGTATCAAAACGAGCAAATAAAGAGCAAACGTTTGTGAGAATCTGAGCTATTATGCCCACGCCATACCTTCTAAGTACAGCATGCAGTCGCACACGCTGTGTGAGTATACAATACAGATGTTGTCAGACTTTGTATTTCGAACGTGTTTGTCTCCGTATTATCCATTGTTAATCTCAATTTCTATTTAATCAGAGGAGAAGCATATACCATTGGCTGAGCAGAACGTCCTATATTTTTGCACTTTGACTGATGGAATTGCTTTTAACCACTAATTTAACGTTTGAAATGAATGAAATGAAGTCCCATGCTTCTTTACAGAGCGTAGGGGTACGATGCGGGAAACCCGCACCGCTTACTAGGCAAGGTCCTAATGGAGGTGGTTTGCCGTTGCCTTCCTCCGACCGTAATGGGGATGAATGATGATGATGAAGACGACACAACAACACCCAGTCATCTCGAGGCAGGAAAAATCCCTGACCCCGCCGGGAATCGAACCCGGGACTCCGTGCTCGGGAAGCGAGAACGCTACAGCGAGACCACGAAGGGCGGACAATTTAACGTTTACCGACATTTTGTTATCGTACCAAGAATCCATGCGTGCAAGAAATCAACTGTCGACAATCTGAAGGTCGACTGGAAAGTACTGGATCTTACCGTTCGTTGGGTATAAAATTTATGACGTAAATATTAACAGTTTTTTCTAATATAACATGCACTAGAATGTTGATACCGTCACGAGTCTTTTGGTAACAGTGAATCCAAGCACTTTCTACGGTTCCAGTAATTAACATGCTTCGCAAATTTCAACATCTGACATCAAATGCTGTATTTTCCCACTCGTACAATACAGTGTGATGATAGAATCAATGAGGGAAAACTACAAACTAGATTTTTTTGCAGTTGAATATTCCAAGATTCAGAAGTCAAAATCTACATTATCCATTACCTAAGTAAAACACGCGAAGTTGACGTTCGTAATATGTAAAGGAAAAGGAACGGATGCCATTCATTGCAAGCTCATTCAAAATTATTTTGCAAAACTTTAGTGATTTTTGTCGTTTAAATGACTTTTATTCGCATTCTAGACCCAGAAAATAGTTATACTTGTATACAAAATCATAAAACTGGTAAACATTATGTAGGTGTCTAACAATAATACAATTAAAGTTTTATGCAAAAGCCGTCAGTTTCTTGTTCTAATTTTATGCCGCTGCTAGTGCCATCCGCCTCAAGGTTGTATTTTGAAGTCAGAGACGATTAGTTTCATTGAATTATCCTTAGAATGCAAAAACTTGTGGATGTGGCCAGTTTTCAAGATGCTGGGCATTAGCTATATAGACTCTTATGACAGACTATGTAACAACTGTGTGGCAATGCTTGGCCATTTCGTGAGGGAGTTGTTCAGTTGACGACATACTGAGCAGTGAATGTTCATCGACGCAAAACCGAATGATATCTCAGGCGGGATTTCATTTCAGTCAATACCATCCTGCACCAAGTCATTTGGCAATGCAAGTCCAAATGAATTGGAGCACTTATCCCGTGAACAACATGAATTTCAGCCGAGGAATATTGGAGACGACTATTTTCTTTAAGTAGAGTCACTGAGGCTGAAAACATTGTGTAGCACAATGAGTATAAGTGTTTGAAACACCAGAGAAGGATCAGAGTAGAGAGTTCTATAACTGTTTCTCTCTTAGATGGTAATTCGAGTAAAGGCTACTTAAGTAGTATATTGAGGGCCTTCTTTCGCTTATGGTGTCCTCTTACGGAGCGTGAAAACACTCGTGGACGAGAAGCTGGTGACGTTACAGCGTGAAGTTCCACTAAATCCGAAGCAAAGGAAGAATTTGCCTCGTCAGATTTTTGCCGCGTGGAGAGGAATGTGGCCAGTGGGATACAGCATAGGTTCTACGTTACAAGCAGAACTTAGAAGCCATAATGTATAAACTCATACAGAGCAGAACTCCATATTTTGTGGTTTTTATAGTGTACGTGGTATGAATATAAGCTGTTTCAAAGCACCAGCACACTGACGAGCTGTCGAACAGGCGTCGCCTTAGGTACGATTTGTTACAATAAAATGACGGGAAACTACACATCGGCAGTTAAAGGCCTCTCGTACTTGATACTTCTCGCTTTATAACTTGTGTGCCATGAAAGTGTACCATTTCAGAGCTACGAGAAAATGATGATTTATCAAAAGCTGTCTTTTTGGTACAATTTGTCGTTGTTAAATATGAAATAATGACACCTGTAGTTACGGAATTTAGACGTTGTGTATGTATAGCTTAGACGCTGCTGCCACGTTGAGGACGTAGGAGGTAGTGTCGTGAGCTGTGAAAAGAAAGGTAGCAGGTTTGTTTTTTAATCTTGAAAACTATGTGATGTAGTACATTAGCTCAGAGTGATGTCAGTCAGTACAGTATCGAGAATATAGGTGCATGTGCAGACATTAGAAACTGTAACTGCAATTTAAACCGAAAGTATGGTGGCTGCCCGAGATACTGCCACATTGAGGCTGACACCTCACCTGTGGAAGAATGGGAGGTCGTCTCGAGGTGTGGCAGAGGGCGAAAGACATTCCGGAGGGCTGAACGGAAGGCCTCTCCAGTTTGTCTGACGAACCGGTTTCAGGCTCTGTCTCAGGCTGATACTGACCTTCGGCCTGACATGGCTGCTTGTCCTGTTCCAGAGGTTGCCCCTCAGTCTGCAAGATCCGGGCGGTCGCAGAGGGTGGGCTTACTGGTAGTTGGGAGCTCCAACGTCAGGCGCGTAATGGGGCCCCTTAGGGATATGGCAGCAAGAGAGGGGAAGAAAACCAATGTGCACTCCGTGTGCATACCGGGGGGGGGGGGGGGGAGTCATTCCAGATGCGGAAAGGGTCCTTCCGGATGCCATGAAGGGTACAGGGTGCACCCATCTGCAGGTGGTCGCTCATGTCGGCACCAATGATGTGCGTCGCTATGGATCGGAGGAAATGCTCTCTGGCTTCCGGCGGCTATCTGATTTGGTGAAGACTGCCAGTCTCGCTAGCGGGATGAAAGCAGAGCTCACCATCTGCAGCATCGTCGACAGGACTGACTGCGGACCTTTGGTACAGAGCCGAGTGGAGGGTCTGAATCAAAGGCTGAGACGGTTCTGCGACCGTGTGGGCTGCAGATTCCTCGACTTGCGCCATAGGGTGGTGGGGTTTCGGGTTCCGCTGGATAGGTCAGGAGTCCACTACACGCAGCAAGCGGCTACACGGGTTGCAGGGGATTTGTGGCGTGGACTGGGCGGTTTTTTAGGTTAGATGGCCTCGGGCAAGTACAGAAAGGGAAACAGCCTCAAAGGGCGTGGGGCAAAGTCAGGACATGCGGGGACCAAGCAGCAATCGGTATTGTAATTGTAAACTGTCGAAGCTGCATTGATAAAGTACCGGAACTTCAAGCGCTGATAGAAAGCACCGAAGCTGAAATCGTTATAGGTACAGAAAGCTGGCTGAAGCCAGAGATAAATTCTGCCGAAAATTTTACAAAGGCACAGACGGTGTTTAGAAAGGATAGATTGCATGCAACCGATGGTGGCGTGTTTGTCGCTGTTAGTAGTAGTTTATCCTGTAGTGAAGTGGATAGTTCCTGTGATTATTATGGGTGGAGGTTACACTCAACAACCGAGCTACGTTAATAATTGGCTCCTTTTACCGACCTCCCGACTCAGCAGCATTAGTGGCAGAACAATTGAGAGAAAATTTGGAATACATTTCACATAAATTTCCTCATCATGTTATAGTCTTAGGTGATTTCAATTTACCAGATATAGACTGGGACACTCAGATGTTTAGGACAGGTGGTAGGGACAGAGCATCGAGTGATATTATAGTGAGTGCACTATCCGAAAATTACCTCGAGCAATTAAACAGAGAAGCGACTCGTGGAGATAACATCTTGGACGTACTGATAACAAACAGACCCGAACTTTTCGACTCTGTAAGTGCAGAACAGGGAATCAGTGATCATAAGGCCGTTGCAGCATCCCTGAATATGGAAGTTAATAGGAATATAAAAAAAGGGAGCAAGGTTTATCTGTTTAGCAAGAGTAATAGAAGGCAGATTTCAGACTACCTAACAGATCAAAACGAAAATTTCTGTTCCGACACTGACAATGTTGAGTGTTTATGGAAAAATTTTAAGGCAATCGTAAAATGCGTTTTAGGCAGGTACGTGCCGAGTAAAACTGTGAGGGACGGAAAAAACCCACCGTGGTTCAACAATAAAGTTAGGAAACTACTGCGAAAGCAAAGGGAGCTTCACTCCAAGTTTAAACGCAGCCAAAACCTCTCAGACAAACAGAAGCTAAACGATGTCAAAGTTAGCGTAAGGAGGGCTATGCGTGAAGCGTTCAGTGAATTCGAAAGTAAAATTCTATGTACCGACTTGACAGAAAATCCTAGGAATTTCTGGTCTTACGTTAAATCAGTAAGTGGCTCGAAACAGCATATCCAGACACTCCGGGATGATGATGGCATTGAAACAGAGGATGACACGCGTAAAGCTGAAATACTAAACACCTTTTTCCATAGCTGTTTCACAGAGGAAGACCGCACTGCAGTTCCTTCTCTAAATCCTCGCACAAACGAAAAAATGGCTGACATTGAAATAAGTGTCCAAGAAATAGAAAAGCAACTGGAATCACTCAACAGAGGAAAGTCCACTGGGCCTGACGGGATACCAATTCGATTCTACACAGAGTACATGAAAGAACTTGCCCCCGTTCTAACTGCCATGTACCGCAAGTCTCTAGAGGAACAGAAGGTTCCAAATGATTGGAAAAGTTGGAAAAGAGCACAGGTAGTCCCAGTCTTCAAGAAGGGTCGTTGAGCAGATGCGCAAAACTATAGACCTATATCTCTGACGTCGATCTGTTGTAGAATTTTAGAACATGTTTTTTGCTCGAGTATTATGTCGTTTTTGGAAACACAGAATCTACTCTGTAGGAATCAACATGGATTCCGGAAACAGCGATCGTGGGAGACCCAACTCGCTTTATTTGTTCATGAGACCCAGAAAATATTAGATACAGGCTCCCAGGTAGATGCTATTTTCCTTGACAGTTCCGCACTGTCGCCTGATAAACAAAGTAAGAGCCTACGGAATATCAGACCAGCTGTGTGGCTGGATTGAAGAGTTTTTAGCAAGCAGAACACAGCATGTTGTTCTCAATGGAGAGACGTCTACGAACTTTAAAGTAACCTCTGGCGTGCCACAAGGGAGTGTTATGGGACCATTGCTTTTCACAATATATATAAATGACCTAGTAGATAGTGTCGGAAGTTCCATGCGGCTTTTCGCAGATGATGCTGTAGTATACAGAGAAGTTGCAGCATTAGAAAATTGTAACGAAATGCAGGAAGATCTGCAGCGGATAGGCACTTGGTGCAGGGAGTGGCAACTGACCCTTAACATAGACAAATGTAATGTATTGCGAATACATAGAAAGAAGGATCCTATATTGTATGATTATATGATAGCGGAACAAACACTGGTAGCAGTTGCTTCTGTAAAATATCTGGGAGTATGCGTACGGAACGATTTGAAGTGTAATGATCATATAAAATTAATTGTTGGTATGGCGGGTACCAGGTTGAGATTCATTGGGAGAGTCCTTAGAAAATGTAGTCCATCAACAAAGGAGTTGGCTTACAAAACACTCGTTCGACCTATACTTGAGTATTTCTCATCAGTGTGGGATCCGTACCAGATCGGGTTGACGGAGGAGATAGAGAAGATCCAAAGAAGAGCGGCACGTTTCGTCACAGGGTTATTAGATAACCGTGATAGCGTTATGGAGATGTTTAGCAAACTCAAGTGGCAGACTCTGCAAGAGAGGCGCTCTGCATCTCGGTGTAGCTTGCTGTCCAGGTTTCGAGAGGGTGCGTTTCTGGATGAGGTATCGAATATATTGCTTCCCCCTACTTATACCTCCCGAGGAGATCACGAATGTAAAATTAGAGAGATTCGAGCGCGCACGGAGGCCTTCAGACAGTCGTTCTTCCCACGAACCATACGCGACTGAAACAGAAAAGGGAGGTAATGACAGTGGCACGTAAAGTGCTCTCCGCCACACACCGTTGGGTGGCTTGCGGAGTATAATTGTAGATGTAGATGTAGACGAATAAGTTGTTCTAATATGTATATCAGATTGTTGTGCAGCATATGTAACGTTTCTCTCCCAGTAATTCGCTGTCCAAACCATTGACGAGTCAAGAATCTTTTTCGCGATTATCTTCGCTCTTCTTCGATGCTATCTAACAGAAATAATGCAACTATTTAACCCGCGTCCATATTGGTAAACAAACTGTGTGAGTAGCGCGTCACGGTGAGGTGCACGTTCCGTGGGATGTAGCAGGTCGTGAAGCAACCACGACGGATACCACGTCTGGCGTGCTTCGCGATTATAATCACGTCCAGTGTGAGGACGGCCTTAGATATGTGCGGAGAACAGATCGAGGGAGACAGTTGCAAAGGATTCGTCCTGGGCGTATTCCAATAGACTCACGGCACCCTGAAGTCATCTGAAGGGATGTACTCACTGGATCACCTTGGCAGCAGCAGGCTCGTAAGATGCGCACTCGGGTGATATTTGCCACACCTGTCCGCAGCTCTCTGCCTTTCAGCAGTGACGTAACAGCACATTCCAGCAGTGTGCGGCCCTGTCTCACTGGCTCGCAGGTGCCGCAGGTGAAGTCATCCGGCGTCGCATTATGCAACCAGAGTCCGGCAGATCCGTATCGCGCCTCTGGCATACTCCGCTCTGCCGGTGGACAGTAATTGCCCTCTGCCCTCTGCCCTCCCCTCCCTCCTCCCCCCCCCCCCCCCGCATCGCTGAATGCAACAGCCTACTGGCGCGTCCGGTTGTGCCCAGCCGGTAGTACCGTTAATCCACGGCAGGTGCGAGTCCTGTCTGGGCCACCGGGTTATGAGTGCCTCTCTCTGTCTGTGTGTGTGTGTGTGTGCGTGCGCGCGCGCTTGGCGTGTCTGGCTCTACCCGAAACCAGACTGACCGTAAAATCCTCCAACTTTCACTTTGAAAATACACGCCCGAGCTGGACGGAAGAAAGATACACGTACTGGCCTCTAACCGCCGAAAATACAGCTCAGTGATCATCGTCGTCATTGGCAATCATTTGGCATTCATTGCTGAATAAAGTACTCCTACAGTCCTCTTGAACCTTTATAATGTTCAACTGCAAGTATCCATATTGGTCCCGCATGTTTCACTGTAACATTAGAGATGACAAATAATTTCTAAGTGGTGTCGCTGTTGACGATATATCGGATGTATAACATAGATTTTTTTCAGTGTATCAGAACAAGTGATCCTTATTCGATTTCAAACAGGAAGATTTTATTATTTATTTTTGTTCTGTAAGAGTGTCACTGCAGACTTGCATGCAAGTTTCATCAAGAAGCTGTAGTAATTTTTTGTAGAAAATACGTTGAGATTTTATTGCTTTTAAAATAAAGACAATTCGTAGAGCTGATTAACCACACGACACTAATATTAATCCAGATACTGGAGTAAAAACAAATCGCAGAACGCGAATAAAAGAAGGGATAGGTTGATGGTACCCATCCTGAGACATCAAGGAGTAGTCATATTGGTATCGGGGAGAATTGTGGAGGTAAAATTTGCACAGGAAAACAAAGGGTTGAACACAATGTACGGGTTCAGACGGATGTAGGCTGAAGTAGTTATGCAGAGATGAAAATACGAGTATATACTAGCGTGGAGCATGTGTAATTCGTCTCATTTTATGTTATTAACAAGGTGAATATTACTTGATTACTTGATTACTTGATTACTTGATTATCATTAACGTTAAACGTTGTTACTGAATGTGGAATCGATAAACAGCCGTCTTACGGAACTAGCAAGTTACGTATCGTTACACCTGAATATCCGTATAAAATAAATGATTATATTGGTGAATCATTAATCCTGTAGGATACCACGATTCTACGTCTCGTGAAATGCACGACTTTGCATTTCTGTACATTAGGAGCTAGTTGGTATTTTTGCACAACGCTTATATTTTGTCCATTTTTAACAAGACATTGTTGCAATTTTCGTAGGATAGAATTTTCTCATACACAACAATATAATCTACGAACATTTCGCGATTGCAACAAATATTATCCTCTGAGTCATTAATGTCTAACACAAAACAGCAAAGGTCCTACTGCATTCCCAGGTATTAGTCCAGTGTCAGATTAGTTTAATTGAATGGATAATGTCTTGTAAACAAATTTAAAAAATTACAAAACGAAGAGAAGTAAAAGTAGAACCCCGGCAATGAAGACTAGTCGAAATAAATCAAGTGATCTAGGAGGAATTAGATTAAGAAATGAGACTCTAAAAGTAGTAGATGAAATATTCTACTTGGACAGTGACATAACTGACGACGGCGGAATTAAAGGAATATTGAATGCAGACTGACAACTGCAAGAAAAACGTTTCTGAAAAAGAGAAATCTGTTAACATCGAATATAAATCTAAGAGTTATAAAGTTTTTTAAAGTATTTGTCTGAATTGTAGCATTATAAGGAAATGAGACATGAATATTGAACAGTACAGACAATAGAAGCATGGAAACTTTTGGAATGTAGACCTACAGAAGAATAGAGGTATAAAGCAAGCAGCAGCTAATGAAGTACTGCATCGAACTGGAGGGAAACGAGCTCTATGGCACAATTTGACAAAAGAAGGGTTAGGATAATAGGACACATCTTGAGATATTGAGGCACAGTTAATTCGGACGTGAAAAGGAGGAAGAAGAGTTGGGAGATGAATGGTGCAGTAGCTATGCGTGGAGAGCTGCACTATCTACATCTACATAGATACTCTGCGTGCCACAATACGGTGTATAGCGGAGGGTACCCTGCACCACTACTGATTTCCTTTCCTGTTCCACTAGCAAATAGAGTGAGGGAAAAATGACTCTCTATTTGCCTCCATATGAGCCCTAATTTCTCGTATCTTATCTTGACGGTCCTTACGTTCAATGTATGTTGGAGACAACAGAATCGTTCTGCAGTCAACTTCAAATGCCGGTTCTCTAAATTTTCTCACCAGAGTTCCTCGAAAAGAACGTCGCCTTCCCTCCAGGATTCCCGCAGCATCTCCGTAATACTTGCGTGTTGTTCGAAGCTTCCGGTGACAAATCTAGCAGCCCGCCTCCGAATTACTTAGATGTCTTCCTTTAACCTGACCGGGTGCGCTTCCCAAACACTCGACCAGTACTCAAGAAAAGGTCGCACTACCGTCCTACAGACGTCTTCCTGTACAAATGAACCACGCCTTCTCAAAACTCTCACAACAAACCGAAAACGACCATTCGCCTTCCCTATCATATTCCTGATATGCTCGTTCCATTTCATATGGCTCCGCAACGTTACGCCAGATATTTAAACGACGTGACTACTTGACTACTAACGCTGTATTCGAACATTGGTTCTCCTACTCATCTGCATTAACTACCATTTTTCTTCATTTAGAGGCAGCTGCCATTCACCAGACCAACCAGAAATTTTGTAGAAGTAATTGTGCACCTTCCTACAGTCACTCAACTTCAACATCTTCCGTATACAACAATATCATCAGCAAACAACCACAGATTGCTGCGCATCCTGTCCGCCAGATCATTTACATATAACGAAAATGCTTCCTATCACGGTTCCCTGGGGCACTGCTGATGATACCCTTGTCTCTGATGAACATATACGGGAACCCACTCCATACGCTCGTACTTTCGTTAACAGTCTGCAGTGGATCATCGTGTTAAATGCTTTTTGGAACTCTAGAGGCCGGCGGGAGTGGCCGAGCGGTTCTAAGCGCTTCAGTCTGGAACTGCGCGACCGCTACGGTCGCAGGTTCGAATCCTGCCTCGGGCATGGATGTGTGTGATGTCCTTAAGTTAGTTAGGTTTAAGTAGTTCTAAGTCCTAGGGGACTTCTGACCTCCGATGTTAAGTCCCATAGTGCTCAGAGCCATTTGAACCATTTTTTGAACTCTAGAAATAAGGAATCTGCCGGTTGTCCTAAATTCATAGTTCGCAATTTATCTTGTTAGAAAAGGGCAAGCTGAATTTTGCACGAGAGATGCTTTTTGAAACCGGGCTGATTCGTGGACAGAAGCATTTCGGTCTCAAGGAAATGTATTCGAACCAAATCAGTCTTCGGGCAAGACCACGGAGACAGCAACGATACAAAGAACGACAGGTGCGACTGTGCTTCGCGCTTTCGGCCTCTCCCTGACACCACAAATTTATCGGCTCCACGTACAAAATAGTGGCCTTCTCTCAAATTTGTGGCTGGTAAATGAGTGCCTCGATAATGCTCCGTCCAGTCCGACTCGTGACCGCTCTAGAACCCAAGCTCATGTGGAGCGCGATCCAAAGTAAGCGACGCACTGCTCTGCCGACTTACACGGAAACGTTTATCGGAGGGCCCGGATTAACCGTTTGCATTGTTACGCTTATAAACTACACCTAAATACGGCTCGCCAAACTCGTTTTACCTGTGAGAGGGAGTTCTTCTTATCCGTATTCAAAAAATGATTAAAACCGCTCTCAGGAAAACCGCAAGATCCACCACTGGACTGGGACAAGTGCACCGCTAACAGTCCACACACCGCCTCAAGCAACTTCCGCCGATACTCTCAAAAGGGAGAAAGATACACTCAACAAGACCACATTACATTTCCACGGAAATAAATGTGATCTGTTGGTTTCAGTTAAACCTCGCCAAGTCCGCTTCGTTGAACACCGTATCCAGTTAGCTCCCCTACTATATTCTCACTAAACCGTAACTCTCACCCAGAAAACAAGAAACGTCTCGCACAGATTTCCATGCCCACACACAAGAACGCGCTCTCCTATTCTTACAAGCTTACCGTGTTTGAAACTTAATTTGTTTGGTCATTAAGAATCATTTAAATATTACCTCCGCCCCAGAAGGCACAAGATATGCCTCGCACGCCCCGCGAGGGCTGCTGACCGACTCTAACTCCGCGATTAGTGTATAATATCCAGTCCTTTCATACAATTAACCTCAGAAACAGGACTGAGGTATTACCAGCAGCACTCTTCAGCAAAGAGCTGCTTACTGCGGATGTTTTTCATAGTTTACTTCCAACACTGAGAAAACCTGCCATGATAGACAAATCTCTCGACCGTAAGATACGAGGGCAGTTCAATAAGCAATGCAACACATTTTTTTCTGAAACAGGGGTTGTTTTATTCAGCATTGAAATACACCAGGTTATTCCCCAATCTTTTAGCTACACAACACTATTTTTCAACGTAATCTCCATTCAATGCTACGGCCTTACGCCACCTTGAAATGAGGGCCTGTATGCCTGCACGGTACCATTCCACTGGTCGATGTCGGAGCCAACGTCGTACTGCATCAATAACTTCTTCATCATCCGCGTAGTGCGTCCCACGGATTGCGTCCTTCATTGGGCCAAACATATGGAAATCCGACGGTGCGAGATCGGGGCTGTAGGGTGCATGAGGAACAACAGTCCACTGAAGTTTTGTGAGCTCCTCTCGGGTGCGAAGACTTGTGTGAGGTCTTGCGTTGTCACGAAGAAGGAGAAGTTCGTTCAGATTTTTGTGCCTACGAACACGCTGAAGTCGTTTCTTCAATTTCTGAAGAGTAGCACAATACACTTCAGAGTTGATCGTTTGACCATGGGGAAGGACATCGAACAGAATAACCCCTTCAGCGTCCCAGAAGACTGTAACCGTGACTTTACTGGCTGAGGGTATGGCTTTAAACTTTTTCTTGGTAGGGGAGTGGGTGTGGCGCCACTCCATTGATTGCCGTTTTGTTTCAGGTTCGAAGTGTTGAACCCATGTTTCATCGCCTGTAACAATCTTTGACAAGAAATTGTCACTCTCAGCCACATGACGAGCAAGCAATTCCGCACAGATGGTTCTCCTTTGCTCTTTATGGTGTTCGGTTAGACAACGAGGGACCCAGCGGGAACAAACCTTTGAATATCCCAACTGGTGAACAATTGTGACAGCACTACCAACAGAGATGTCAAGTTGAGCACTGAGTTGTTTGATGGTGATCCGTCGATCATCTCGAACGAGTGTGTTCGCACGCTCCGCCATTGCAGGAGTCACAGCTGTGCACGGCCGGCCCGCACGCGGGAGATCAGACAGTCTTGCTTCACCTTGCGGCGATGATGACACACGTTTTGCCCAACGACTCACTGTGCTTTTGTCCACTGCCAGATCACCGTAGACATTCTGCAAGCGCCTATGAATATCTGAGATGCCCTGGTTTTCCGCCAAAAGAAACTCGATCACTGCCCGTTGTTTGCAACGCACATCCGTTACAGACGCCATTTTAACAGCTCCGTACAGGGCTGCCACCTGTCGGAAGTCAATGAAACTATACGAGACGAAGCGGGAATGTTTGAAAATATTCCACAAGAAATTTCCGGTTTTTTCAACCAAAATTGGCCGAGAAAAAAAAATGTGTTGCATTACTTATTGAACTGCCCTCGTAGCATAATAGGCCCAGACCAGAACCCATTTAGAAGGATTACCGAAAGATCGTCCCATCACCCTCAATCTTCCCCCGGATGCCGGCGTAAACAGTAGCCGATGACGCAGCCCACTGACTCGACCAGGAAATATGTCAACATTTTTGCTCCGCAAATTTTCGCCGATGTAATAACCTAGCGGGACAGACGAAGTTCTCGGTTTCAGAAGCAAAAAGAGGCTGTTCCGTTTGCGGGCAGCCGGTGTGGCGTCTTGTGGTGTGGAAAGCAGAACAAACGGAGCCAAGGGCGCGGAAAGCAGAGCGTAAGCCGAGAAGCGAAGCGAAGCGCGGACACCTGTGGCTGACAGCGGCTCTGGTGCGTGTACACACCGATACGGGCGTCCAGCAGCCAGCAGTGGCCAGACCGCAAGGTCGGTCGCTGCCAGGTGGGAACCCGGCCGGCCGCGAAAGTTGAGCACCCCAGCCCCACTGTGGCCGGTTGGCCCATTCTGCCGGACCAGCCGTGGGCCTCGTCTAATCACTGTCAGTCACCCTGGACATGTTACAGGCACCGCTTCTTATTGGCCCTAGGCATCAATAACGCGCAGCCTCAAGGCAGGACATCATGGCCCTCCCGCCACCACCACCATTTCCATAAAAAAATTTACAAAATCCTTTTATTTATTTGTGTATTTATTTTTTACATTTATGAATGTCCCAATTTCACTGCTTACTTTGTGAGAATCAAGGAGAATGAAAATTAAGAGCTTTGAAAATGGTAAGAAATTGTAGGCATTTGCAAGCCATTTTTAATAGAGGATACATTTCAGTTGTTTGAATGAGGACTTGCGCATGTGTGCGGGCTTGCAGCTGGACCGCCTGTAGTGAGCTTTCCAGCCCGGAAAATATGGTCGTTCAGAACCTGCTGTGAACAACAACTCCGATACCGTTCGTGAGCTCATTTGTGGAACCGGCAAACCACAGGAATTGGAGTAAGGTAAGACAGTCGCGGAAAGACTTCCCACTGAGGACAAATAACAGAGACTGACTTCCCGACCGTAGGCGGAAGCGACAGGAAGAAATAGAATTACCCTTACTTACACTGCCGCACAGCCATAGTCTGTAGTACTATGTTCACTGTCGAGGTGCTAAATAAGTTATTGGTAATGGTGGCCGCACAGTATTATTTTATATTGTATAAATTATGACGACCCCAAATTGTAAGCGTTTCTTACTGTTGTTTTACTTACATCAAATGCTTCACATATGTATTTCACAAATTTTCGGACGAATTCTTCTCGAATTCTGTACAGGTTTGTTTGACTCACTCAAGAGTGTCACAAAAACGTTGAAAAATCTAAACTCGCACATTCTTGAAGATGAATGCAAACTATCCTGCGAAAGCCTACTTACAAAATTTTTGAGAATGAGTATTAAGTGAAGATTCCGGAGACGTATGAACAAAATTAGAGCCGGCCAGTGTGGCCGAGCGGTTCTAGGTGCTTCTGGAACCGCGCGACCGGTACAGTCGCAGGTTCGAATCCTGCCTCGGACATGGATGTGTGTGATGTCCTTATGTTAGGTTAGTTATGTTTAAGTAATTCTAAGTTCTAGGTGACTGATGTCCTCAGATGTTAAGTCGCATAGTGCTCAGAGCCATTTGAACCATTTTTTGAACATAATTAGACTAATTACAGCGTATTGTCATTCTCCCCGCAATTAATAAGTGACTAGAAAGGGAAAATACATTTACGAATGTTTCCTAGAAAGTAATGCACCGCATATTTTTTTCTCGGCTGTAAACAATGCTACGAATACGAAACGTTACGTATGTTTTATTTGAAGTCTCCTGAGAGAGCGCGCCAAGTTTCCGTCACTTCAGATAGCGTAGCTGCAGGACAATTTCAAAACGGCGTCTGTAGGTGATGTACGTTACAAGCAACGTGCCGCCATTGGATTTCTCACAGCAGAGAAACAAACTGTGAGGAATATTCGCAAACGCTTGTGCAAAGTCTATAGGGCACCTGCTGTCGACAGAAGTACAGTTAGTCGCTGGGCACGAAAGGTGAGGTCATCAGGAGGCGGTTCAGCGGAGCTCTACGATTTGCAGTGATCGGAGAGAACATCCACGGCTGTCACACCTGACAGCCCTGACCTAGCCCCGTCGAACTTGTTTGGGCCATTACAGGATGCCATTCATGGAAGACATTTTGAGGACTATGAGGAGGTGATTCACACAGTGAAGCACTGGCTCCGCCACCAGGACAAGGATTGGCACCGACAGGGAATACACGCCCTTGTTTCGCGCTGGAGGAAGGCCATAGAACGGGATGGAGATTACGTGGAAAAACAGGGTATGAAGATAAAACACCATTCTTTCTTGTGTGTAATTCGAATACGTTCAATAAAAATTTGTTGAAGGAAAAATTTCGCTGCGTTACTTTCCAGGCAACCCTCGTACATTTGGAACCGTGACGGGCACTCACTGCCATGCACTGCACAGTGATTTGTAGAGCATGTACGTAAACATAGATGAAGGTATGAGTGATGCGAAGTGAAGATAAAGCAGAAAAAATTTTCCAATTACCATGTCAATGCTTCGATCACAGGTGTTTTGAAACTGACGTCGCAGTTTGCACTACTCTTCAACAGTTACATTTGTTCTCCAGAAATCTGAAACATCCAGTCGCTCCACACCAGTCGGTGCTCATTCTGGTCTGTGTCCTGGATACGGCTGAGATGGCTAGTGTGCCGAAATGCATTACCACAGCCTGTACTATTACTCATTTCTGATGCTGCTCTTTTGTCCAAAATTTAGCAGGTCACTTGTTCAACTAGACATTGGTAAATGGGTTACTTTCTTTTCGTTAGTGAATGTTAATCACTCATGATGCAGCTCGGAGCCCCGCGGGGTGTTATTGCGTGTAGTTTGTGGAGCATATCATTTGCCTTTGGTCTCATTCTTCGATAAAAATATGTGTGATTCGGAAGCATTATTACTCGAGTCAATCGCGAACGTTTCCGTTTGCACAACACGGCACTACCTTTTGTAAAGGTCATGTCGAATGTGATTCTAATCAAGCCTGTGCCCAAGAATAAAGATTGATCCTAACGTAGTCCTGCTTTCTGTAGTTGTTGTTTTAATTGGGATAGTCTTTTTTTCAAGAGCTTCCTTTTGTTTAACATTTAGATTCATGTAATTCATTCACTATTTCAGACATTTTTCTGAACCTTATTGCTGGCAAGCGGCCCCATTATCTATTCGTATGAATAACCAGAAGTATATAATAGACGTGTAATCTTTTTTGAGGAAAAGTGGTGGGAGGACCGAGCCAAATGGAGAGGACTCGTCAGCACCCAGACAGGACAGTAGCTAGAGCGGGATTCGGATATAGATAGAATCTTTTTTTAACGGTAGGCTTTATACCATTTTCCATGACCCTGACGCGTCTTTCTATCTAAATCTACATCCATAATTCGTGAGGCCCCTTGCTGTATGGCGGAGGGTATGTTGTGTATCAGTGCCGCTTCCCTCTTTCCTGCTCCATTCGAGAAAGAATGTTGGTAAACGTCTCGAGAGTTCGAATATCTCTAATTTCACGTCCACGGATGTTTCGCGAGATATTATATGATACTGCGTGAAGAGTTTGACAGAGCACTGAAAGATCTGAGTCGAAACAAGGCTCCGGGAGTAAACAGCATTCCATTAGAACTACTGACAGCATTGGGAGAGCCAGTCCTGACAAAACTCTACCACCTCGTAAGCCAGATGTATGAGAGAGGCAAAATAGCCTCAGACTTCAAGAAGAATATAATAATTCCAATCCCAAAGAAAGCAGGTGTTGACAGATGTGAAAATTACCGAACTATCAGTTTAATAAGTCACAGCTACAAAATACTAACGCGAATTCTTTACAGACGAATGGAAAAACTGGTAGAAGCCGACCTCGGGGAAGATCAGTTTGGATTCCGTAGAAACATTGGAACACGCGAGGCAATACTGACCCTACGACTTATCTTAGAAGAAAGATTAAGGAAAGGCAAACCTACGTTTCTAGCATTTGTAGACTTGGAGAAAGCTTTTGACAATGTTGACTGGAATACTCTCTTTCAAGTTCCAAAGTTGGCAGGGATAAAATACAGGGAGCGATGGGCTATTTACAATTTGTACAGAAACCGGATGGCAGTTATAAGAGTCGAGAGGCACGAAAGGGAAGCAGTGGTTGGGAAGGGAGTGAGACGGAGTTGTAGCCTCTCCCCAATGTTATTCAGTCGGTATTTAGAGCAAGCAGTAAAGGAAACAAAAGAAAAATTCGGACCAGGTATTAAAATCCAGGGAGAAGAAATAAAAACTTTGAGGTTCGCCGATGACATTGTAATTCTGTCAGAGACAGCAAAGGACTTGGAAGAGCAGTTGAACGGAATGGACAGTGTCAGGATGTAAGATGAAAATCAACAAAAGCAAAACGAGGGTAATGGAATGTAGTCGAATTAAGTCGGGTGATGCTGAGGGAATTAGATTAGGAAATGAGACACTTAAAGTAGTAAAGGAGTTTTGCTATTTGGGGAGCAAAATAACTGATAATGGTCGAAGTAGTGAGGATATAACATGTAGACTGGCAATGGCAAGGAAAGCGTTTCTGAAGAAGAGAAATTTGTTAGCATCGAGTATAGATTTAAGTGTCAGAAAGTCGTTTCTGAAAGTATTTTTATGGAGTGTAGCCTTGTATGGAAGTCAAACGTGGACGATAAATAGTTTAGACAAGAAGAGAATAACTAATGAGGAGGTATTGAATAGAATTGGAGAGAAGAGAAATTTGTGGCGCAACTTGACAAGAAGAAGGGATCGGTTGATAGGACATGTTCTGAGGCATCAAGGGGTCACCAATTTAGTATTGGAGGGCAGCGTGGAGGGTAAAAATCGTAGAGGGAGACCAAGAGATGAATACACTAAGCAGATTCAGAAGGATGTAGGTTGCAGTAGTTATTCAGAGATGAAGAAGCTTGCACAGGATAGAGTAGCATGGAGACCTGCATCAAACCAGTCTCAGGACTGAAGACTGAAGAGAGAGATGTAGGAGGAGCAATATTCTTGTCGACTCTTCTAAGAACGCGCGCTCTCGGAATATCAACGGTAAAACGCACTGTGATGCAGAATGCCTGTCTTGCAGCGCCTGACACTGGAGCTGGCTGAGCATGTCCGTGACGCTTTCGCGCTTACTAAACGAACCTGTAACGCAACGCGCTGCTTTTCTCTCGAACCTCTTCTGTGAATTCTGTCTGGTACCAATCACAGATACATGAGCAATAGTTAAGTACTGATGGAACGACGGTTTTGCAAACTACCTCCTTTGTGGGTGGACTACAGTTCCTGAGGATTATTCCAATGAATCGCATTCTGTCCTCTGCTTAATACTGCGATTAGTTCTATGTCGTCATTCCAATTTAAAACGCTCTGTACGCACTGTCCTAGATGTTTCATGGCTGGAACTGATTCTAGTGATTGCTTTGCAATCATGCAATTATGGAAGTACTGGTCTTTCTTCCTAATTATTCATAATACAATACATTTATTTATTTACCTATGATATTAGCCTTAACGTTCCATCCTCATGTTGTTCATGAGGGTTCAATTAAACTACAGGCACACATTCTATGGGATCCTCCTTCTCAAATCGTCTCATAATATAGCCAACCGCACGTAACACATTTTAAAAAAAATCTCTGCGACTGCAAATCATCGCATGATGAAAGTTGACAAGTTGTTTCGATCAATCGTCTTTTTCGCTCCCTTGCGTCCCATTGCGACACTGAAGACCACCCGGCACGACGGAACAATAAAATGTGAATCGACAGGATGAAAAGTGGGTATTCTTGTCATGCTCTTACGTGACCACAAATTAAAGAGTAATTCCTTTACACGCCAGCCGGGGTGTCCGAGCGGTTCTAGGCGCAACAGTCTGGAACCGCGCGACCGCTACGGTCGCAGGTTCGAATCCTGCCTCGGGCATGGATGTGTGTGATGTCCTAAGGTTACTTAGGTTTAATTAGTTCTAAGTTCTAGGAGGCTGATGAGCTTAGAAGTTAAGTCCCACACTGCTCAGAGCCAATTCCTTTACAGTCATTTCAAATTAATTATTTAAGAGTATATTTATTAATGAATTACAGTGATTCAGTTTGCTTACTGACAGTCCCATTTCTACTCATTCGGAGCATAATTGTGTCCGTTTGATACTTAGTCACTCATTTGACATCGAAAATTATTAAAAACAGTCCCTGGCCGAGTATTAACGACAGTGTCGGTAAGTGTAAAGTTTTGGAACAAGACTAAGGAAGGCTGAAGCAACCATTCAGTGATAAGTGCAGTACCACCACGTGTTTTACGCTTCATCGTAAATAGTAGACTCGCCATACAAAATAATCCTACCTAACACCATTGTTTTGCATCGTGACTATAACTAACGTTATATCGAATGAAACCTATGTGATGTATTCCTACAGGAGGTAGCACGGGCCAAAACTAGACGAAAAGTCCCTACAATGCCCGGAAACCAATAACTGTTGAGATATGGGCCGTTGAGGATTCTCAGTTCACAGCCTGCATTTTGTCTGCAGATGAGGCATGGTTTTTAAGACTGACATAGTAAATTACCACAATATGCACTTACGAGCAGATTCAAATTCTCGAGCAGTCACGGAGATGAGGTATCAGAACCGCTTCACAATCAATGTATGGGAGAGGATATTGTTGGTGCAGTCTCATAGGGCCATACACTTAAACAAACGAACAGGGGCTGTGTTCATCGATTTCTGAACGATAAATCACCAGCATACTGGAGAGTATTATCTTAGAAATCCTTGCGGAAGACAACGAGTGTGACCCATGCACGATGGATATCCCAGTCACCGGACTTGAATCCGTTGGATTTCTGGCTGTGGCGGCATTTAAAGGCATTGGTGTATGCTCAACCCATCGACAATGTGCTCAGGTTGCAGAAGAGTGCCACCAATGCACGTGGTGCGATCCGAACGGTGCCAGGTGTATTTGAAAGAGTGCATCGAACTTTCTTTCTAGGTCTGACTGACACTACCTCCTGCAGGAAGACCTGACACTTTTACAAAACATCCTGTACATATGACCTAGTGTGTAAAGTGGTATGCTCCATGAGGCTTTTTGCGGCTGACGCTGTCATATACAGAAACATAGCAAATATTCAGAACAGTGGCGAAATGCAGATAGAACTGCATAATCGATGCTTTGAACAGGTATTTGTAATTGACTGTCAATATAAATAACTGTAATGTAGTGCACATTAAAAGATCCATTATTATATGATCACTTGGTTGAGGAGCGCTCGTTAGGTGCAGTCATATCAATTAAATATCTGCGTATAAGTACGAAGCGATTAAAAGTGGAATGGACACGTTAAACAAATCTCGCGAAAGGCAGATGCCAGGCTGAGATTCATTGGAGGAATCCTCAGGAAGTGAAGTTCACCCACGAAGGATGTAACTTATAAAATCCTCGTGCAATCGATATTGGCTTCTTAGTCAGGGACCGTACCAAACAGGACTGATAAAAGAAATAGAGGAGCTCCAGAGAAGAGCAGCGCGTTTCGCCACAGGTGCGTTCAGTAAACGCGAGAGCGTCACGGAGATGCTCACCCATCTCCAACTGTAGGTGCTACAAGACAGTCGTTGTGCATTACTGTGTGGTTTACTGTTTAAGTTAAGAGATGAACGTTCCTAGAAGAGTCAACCATTGTATTTCTTCCGCCTATGCATATCTCACGAATACTCCACGAAGATAAAATCAGAGAGATTCGAGCTCACACAGACGCTTGCCATTCGCGACTGGAACAGGAAACGAGAGACGCGACAGTGATACACAAAGTACACTCGCCACACACCAGAAGGTGTGTACAAGTAGGACCGTTCGTATGCACAGAAGCCCGTCTGTCAGGTTCGCTTCTCCTGACTCCTGTGAAAACGCCTATTCACAAATACTGAGCGAATGGTAGTGGACAATAGCGAGCTGTTCCACGGATGCTTGTTCCCTTGAGGTGGCTTTCTTTCGCACAGGTGTAACTGAGGTTAGACGCACTGCAGTCGGAAACAGTGCAGGTATTTAGCGACAAGTGAAACTGACCGTGCAGCCGTGTGCGTGTAAACAACGGAGTCCTACACAGGAGGTGGGTGGGGTAGAAAGCTGCCAACTGCCGCAGGGGACGCATCCGGCAGCGCTCGGCCTTTCACCGGACGGTTCGCAGCGGCGAGCGATTTGTCCGCTGCCTTGCGAGATTCGCAGCACTAGGAGAGCAACACGCCTTTCTCCCGCAACTGTTCCCACACACTCATCCACAACTGTCGCCTCGCGTGGGATCGACGGAAAACTCCTTGCGGTGCGTCGATGAACCCCGTCAGATGACTCAGGAGAGATACCACTTGTAAGTACGAGACCGACGGTCGTAAATCCGCCGCGAGGATACGATGCGAATCTGAGTAATCTCCTCGCCTCGCGTGAGCTAGCGCGCTATGCGTTAAATTATACAAACAGGTTATTAACAATGGACGTACATTGACGGAAAAAAGTTGCAACACCAAGTAGAAGTTGTGCGACATAAACGAAAGTTGTTAGACGCGTTTTTACGTCTGAAAGATGATGTTATTCCATTCGCGCCAGTCGTATTAGTGGCGCTAGTAGAGCCTCTGTGAGGGTGAAAATCACATTTGCTTTAAATACACGGTATTACACTCGTGAGCGTTGATTATATTTTAGACTGGACGTGATGATTTGATGTTAGTCAATAACGCCTTTAAGGCGACAAAGATGCCATTAACAGCACCTCACTGAGTTAGAGAGAGGTCGTGTAATACGGCTATGAGAAGCTGAATGTTCCTTCTGCTATACTGAAGAAAGGCTTGGCAGGAATTTCGTCACTGTACATTAGTGCTGGTAACAGTGGTCACAGGAATGTACGATCGCAAGAAGACCGGGCTCCGGATGGCCACTTGGCACTACCGATAGGGAACATCATCCTGTTCGGCGTATGGCTCTGGCGCATCTTCAGCAGCGATTTGAGCAGCAGTTGGCACCACAGTAGCACAGCGAAATGTTACAAATTGCCAGCCGGAGTGGCCGTGCGGTTCTAGGCGCTACAGTCTGGAGCCGGGCGACCGCTACGGTCGCAGGTTCGAATCCTGCCTCGGGCATGGATGTGTGTGATGTCCTTAGGTTAGTTAGGTTTAATTAGTTCTAAGTTCTAGGCGACTGATGACCTCAGAAGTCGCATAGTGCTCAGAGCCATTTTTGTTACAAATCGATTACTTCAAGGAGAGCTCCGAATCAGACGCCCTGTAACGTGCGTTCCACTGATCCTACACCACCGTCATTTGCAACTTCAATGGTGTCAAGCGAGAGCTCACTGGGGTGGTTTGATGTAAGCTGCCTCGATGCCAGTGATCGCTGTGTGTGGGTTAGAAGGAGGTCAGCTGAGGGCCTCCAACCATCCTGTCTGCGTGTCAGACACGCTGGACCTACACGTGACTTATGGTCTGGGTGCGACTTCGTATCTCAGTAGGACCACTCTCATGATTATCCCACGCATCCTGACTGAAAATTCGTACGTCTGATGATTCGACCTGCTATGCTGCAAGTTAAGAACAGCATCTCACACAAATGTAGAAGTTTCAGGAGATGTTTTCCAGCAAGATAACGCTTGCCCACATACTGCTGTTGTAGCCCGACAAGCTCTACAGGGCGTCGACCTGTTGCCTTGGCCAGCTCGACCAGCTCAATCACGAGACCTGTCTCCAGCCGAGCACATATCGGACATCATCGGACGACGAATCCAGCCTCGTCCACAAACTGGATTAACCGCCCATATATTGACCGACCAGATGCAACAGGCATGCAACTCCATCCCACAAACTGACATCCGGCACTTGATCAACACAATTCATTGACATTTGCATGCTTGTACTCAATATTCTGGCACAGGTAATTAATGTACCAGCATTTTACATTTTCAATGGTTTATGTCTCCCTTACATTAACCTGCAATCTCGCAATGTTAATCACTTAAATGTGTCACCTAGACAAATGCATTCCCGAAATTTCATTACTCTACGTTAATTATTTTTTGGTGTTGCGGTTTTTTCCCCGACAGTGTACGTCCGCATGCACCGCCACATTAATAGTCTACAGCTACGAAGAGTTTAATAAACCCATAATGATAACCCAAGTGCTTAAAGAAGGCCACAGACCAGTAATGTTCATTTTTTGTATTGTCTATGTGGTTCGAGCATTCAACGCAGAAGTACCTTCTGCGTTTCAACTAAGTTAGCTGAAGTTAGTGTATACCTTCTTATTCGTAGACGAGTAAGCAATTTAACAACCATAGATGATGGCCTGAAGAAAGCCTTCCACGTGCTAAACAAAATGTCTGAAATGTATAACGGCAAAAAGTTTGTGAAATTACGTGGAAAAATATAAGTGACATTTCGCGGTAAAAACTCCATTTGATAGAAAATCAGTATCGGTAATATAGTACTGAAGTATAGTGACACAACGAAGTTTCTTTGGGTGCAATTTTACATACAAGTATAGCCGAGACACAGAAGATAAGATTGCAAGTTTCTCTATCACTAGTCAGAGTCGTCTTTTCCGAGCTGTATTTGTATTACACACATTTTCTAGGAACGATTCAGGAAAAAAGTCTAAGACCACTCAAAGATAGAGTCACAAGTTGCTCAGAAAAATCATATGCTACAAATCGTTTGTGTCTTCTTACTGCTAATAAAGGTATCTAATGGGGAGGATATAATCTCGGAAGCTCCCAGTGGAAAGCAGAAGGGAGCTGCAATATTCTGCGTCTGAAAGAACGGAAAACATCTTTTGAGTACAAGAAAAGAGCGGCGGGAAGAAAGCGGCGAACGCTTGTGAAGACGCAAGAGATTATTTCGATCGACAGGAAATGACTCGAAAAGATTCAAACCACAGAAAAAAAGTTTTCCCCACGCAAGCTAATCTTTTATCCCACAAGAACTTAATAATCTCTTCAGCAGGCCTTAGATGCCAATCCATAGAGAACGATAAGAAACAAATAGTACTGGCCCTAGCTTGTGTACTACTGCAAGAATTAATTTAAAGAACATTTATCTACACCAAATTTGACACTTTCCATCCATCATTTGTCTACTGTTCTTTTGGCTTCTACCCTTATCGCTCCTATAGTGACGAATTTTGTTGTTGTGCAATAACTTCTGTGCATGAAATTTCTGTTTAATCATTACAGGGATGCAGACGTGTTCGTGTCAACATTAGTTTTAACTACTTCGTTTCTGTTTTTCCTTGATTTAGTCTCTTGTTTCCCTGTTCTGTCAAAGTAAATCTTCTTTTTTTTTTTTTTTTTTTTTTCTTCTCGAAGAGACCCACCGACGCATAACATAGGTGCGAAAGATATAGATTTTGCATTCTAAAATTTTTATTGCCTTATTATAGATTCACCATGCTGTCGTAATAAATATGCTATATGTTAACCTATCTTTGCCCAAAACAATCCCCATTTGGTTTGATGACCCCCTGTTATATTAAGTTGGTCGTTTTGGGCCTGTTGCCAAGGAAATTACAGCTATTTCACTGACATTTCTGCCGCATATCTTACTACCATTCTTGGAATGAGCGTAGCGGAAAATTAATGGATTACTCATTACTCCGTGAGAAGCTGAAAATGCACGATTGTAACATTATCGTCACGATAAACTTACTTGAATTATTCTAGTCTCCATTTAGCAGTGACATTATTCAGTATGATCCTCAACCTACCCTTTTAATACGAGGGCCGAACGTTGTTCAGAAAGGTTTTCTTATGCAGATAAACACCTGGTATTAATTATCTAAGAGCTTTCTGTGCTTGCGAGTCACATGTTACCGCCAAAGTGACGCAGTAAACACATTACTCGTGGTGACTTATTAGGAATTTCTTAGAACGTGAGAAACCATACTTCGTTATTGTGTCGTAACCAAATAACGCAAGTATTTCTCCTGGGACATCCATTTTTTCTAGCGTGACAAAACGCATTGACTTTGAAAAACCATAGAATATAATCGTTTGCAAGCGATCTTTATCTTGTTACATCAAAAAATAAACCCACTTGATGACGAGGCTTTAATCCGCCGAAACGCTTAATGGGCGGGATCAATGGCAGTGATTGTTTGCAGTCCTTTGTGGCTCTCAGTTGCCGTAATAGTCAGGGTTAAAATGTTAGCATTTAAAGTACTTTAAACAGTTTTGGTTCAAATTTATTGAGCCCGACTAAATATTTTGTATACTTAAATACTTCAGAGTTGAAGAAGAATGTAATAATTTCAGTTCCAAGGAAGGCAAGTGCTAACAGGTGTGAGTACTGTCGACCTACCAGTTTAATAGGTCATGGTTGCAAAATAATAAAATGATTTGTTTAGAGAAGAATGGAAAAACTAGTAGTTGCCTACGTAGGAGAAAATCAGTTTGGATTCTGGAGAAACCCAGAAACACGCGATGCAATATTGATTCTACAGCATGTTGTGTATGACTTCATGCACGGCAGTAAAAAGAGGTGAGCTACAGAGAAGTACTCCAATCGTAGGGAAGTTGTATCTGATCGGAAATGGGTAACAAAGAAGTTAACAGAGGAGTTTTACTTAAATTGTATTCCTCCAAGTATATGAAGACTCCTTGCAAATAATGCAGCTAGAAATGGGTCCAGCTACTGTATCAGCAACAACAATGAGGCTCTCTGTACTATAGCACAAACGATGGTGTCATAGCGCAGAGGCTCCGAGCGGGAGAGGGTCGAGTGACTGCCGCCAGCTTTTCCATATCGCAACAACAGAAGGGGTTTGTAGTCCAGAGCCATTGGAGGCGTAGTTCCGCGGGCGATCACCACTGGTGCCGACTGCTGTAGGCGTCGGACGAAAACTTGCAATTCCGTTGCCAACGTTGATGACCATTCGATGGTGTCGATATGTGATACCACATGACATACCTTAGAAGACAGGTTAAAGAAAGGCAAATCTACGTTTACTGCATTTGTACATTTAGAGAAAGCTTTTGACAGTGTTGACTGGACTGCACCTTTTGAAATTTTGAAGGTAACAGGGATAAAATACAGGGAGCGAAAGGGAATTAATAACTTGATTAGAAACCATACTGCAGTTATAAGAGTCGAGGGGCAAGAAAGTGAGGCAGTGGTTGAGAGGGGAATGAGATAGGGTTATAGCCTTTCGCCAATGATATTCAATCTTTAGATAGTGTGAGCAGTAAAGGAAACCAAGGAGAAATTTGGAAAAGGAATTAAAACTGAGATAAAAGAACTGGAAACACTGAAATACATGAAATGTATTCGCAGTTGTGGAGATGGACAACCAACAGTTGCCGAATGGAGTTACGGCAATGAAAATTTGTGCTGGAACAGGACTCGAACTCCGATTTTCCCTCTCATCGCGAGCAGCCGCCTTACCATTCTTTTTAAATCTCATTTTCTTCTTTTACGTTCGTTGCATCTGCTCGGGGCGGACGTCGTAAGAGACCCATTTAAGTTCGTCGTTGACCCTTTAACTCAGTTTTTTTTTACTACAGAGGGCAGAGAACCCTCTGACCGAACACGCTGAGCTACCGTGTCGGCGTACCATTCGGCTGTCCGAGCAAGCTCCACAGCAAGACTCAGACTTTCATATGTCATCGACTACGTGTCTTCAATATGCACTCGTACATTCATTATGAATATTCACATTCAGGGGAAACATTTTAATTGAAAGTCGCTTGCCTGGTTTTGGCGAATAAACATGATATTGCAGCGCCTATGTTGTACAGAATTATGATGCATGCATGTTGGAAGGAACATTGCATCGTAATTCTGAACGACACAGGAACTTCAGTATCGTATCATAAAAGCTTTTTAGGACGTGATGCAATGAAAGTAGTAAATAAGATGTTATTTTGGCAGCAAAACAACTGATGATGGCCGAAGTAGAAAGGATATGAAATACAGACTGTCAATAGCGAGAAAAGCACTGCCGATAACGAGGAATTTACTATCAAATTTAAACCGAAGTGTTAGAAAGTCTTTTCTGAAGGTATTTGTCTGGAGAAAGTCTTTCCTGAAGGTATTTGTCTGGAGCATAGTCTTTTACCGAAGTGAAAAGTGGACGATAAACAGTTCAGGGAAGTAGAGAAGTTTTTGAAATGTGGAGCTACAGAAGAGCGCTGAACATTAGATGAGTAGATCATCATCATCATCATCACGCGATCAGGCCCAGAGGACCGCGCACCACCACAGTTAGAGCTCTCCATCCGTCTCTGTCTTCTGCTATCTGTTTGTTTTCCGTGACTCCCAGCTGCAACAGGTCTTCTCTCACTCCATCGATCCACCTCTTTCTAGGTCTTCCCACTGGTCTGCTGCCTGACGGGATCCAGTCCATTGTGATTTTGGGCCATCTTGTTGCCTCCATTCTAACAACATGTCCAGCTCATTGCAGTCTTTTGCTTCTCATCACTCCCAAGATGTTAGGCTCCTTGTACAGCTCTTCTAATTTAGTGTTATGGCGTCTTCTCCATTCTCCAGTAGTCTGATCACTGACTGGTCCAAATATTTTCCTGAGGACTTTCCTTTCAAATGTTAGCAGTCACTTAAGGTCTTGTTTTCGAGTGCTCCAGGTTTCAGCACCATAAAGTACTACTGGCATTATTAATGTCTTATACAACCGTAGCTTTAGTTGTTGCGAGACACTTCTACATTTTAATATAGGGTCTAGAGAGTGATAGTATCTGTTTCCCGCCTGCAGTCGTGCTTTTATCTCTGCTTCAGTTGATGTTACTTCTGTAAAAAATGATCCAAGGTATTTGAACTCTTTCACATGTTTATACCTGGTGTTGTTCACAATTAAATCTTGAGAGTTCTGGATCTTTCTTCCTATGGTCATATACTCTGTCTTTTCAGAGCTAATTTGTAGACCGATCCTAGCTGCCAATAACTCCAAGGTCTGGATACTTCTCTTCAGATCTTCTTGTGTGCATGCTAATAGTGCAATGTCGTCTGCATAGGCCAGATATGTAATGCGTTCATTACCAATTTGAATGCCCTTGATGTTTTCTTTGTTGAAATCCCGCATTACCTTCTCAAGTGCCAGGTTGAAGAGGACGGATGATAGCCCATCTCCTTGGCGTAATCCTGTTACAACTTGGAAGCTTTCTGTCATTTGATTGCCTACCTTAACCTTAAGTTTTGTGTCATTTAGGCATACCTCTACCAGTTTGACCAACTTCTTTGGTATACCAAACTCTGTCATAGTTCTAATCAGGCTAGGTCTATGTATACTGTCGTAAGCCTTCTTGAAGTCTACAAACAGGAGATGTATCTCTCGTTCGTATTCGTACATTTTTTCACAGACCTGTTTTAGGACAAAAATCTGGTCCGTGGTTGATCGCCCTGCCTGGAAACCTCCTTGGTATTCTCCAATTATGTCTGTTGCTATAGGTTTTATTCGTTCTAATAGGCAGTTGGAGAAGATCTTATAACAGGTGTTGAGTAGCGCTATGCCCCTGTAGTTGTCACATACGGATTTGTCTTTCTTTTTATATATGGGGCATATCACAGCTACCTTCCATTCCTCTGGTATTTCATGTTTTACCCAAATTTGCTCGATTAGCTTGTGGATTTTGAAACAGAGGATTTCGTCTCCAGCCTTGAGAAGTTCAGCAGGAATACCGTCCTCACCTGGACTTTTACCATTCTTAAGGTTTTTAATCTGGTTCCTTATCTCTTCAATGGTGGGTGGAGGATATTCTGGGTCTACTGTTACTGGTTCATCAAACTCAAGTAGTTCGGTTGGTTCATCAGAGTTTAGTAATTCTCTGAAGTATTCCACCCATCTTCTTCCAATTTTTTGATCTTCTGTTAACATTCCTCCATTGGCATCTTTTATAAATCTGTGTTGATGGTATGTCCCTCCTTTAAAACTTTTCACTTTTCTATAAAGTTCTTTATACCTATTTCCATGAAAGTCTTGTTCAGCTTCCTCCATGATACTTTTAACATATTTTCTCTTTGCTTTCCTCAATGTGACTTGGGTCTGCCGTCGTGTTTCTTCAAACTTCGATTTTTCTTCTTCTTGCATATTGCTTTGTATCCACAGTAGTTTGGCCCGTTGTCTCTCCTTGATAGCTCCCTCACACTCCTCACTGAACCACACTCTTTTTCCCCTAGTTCGCTTTGGGATTACTTCTTGAGCTGTTTCTTTAATGGTCTCTGCAATCGCCTTCCAGTTCTGATCTACCACAGTATCTCCTTCCTCTTCATTCAAAGCCTCAAAACGGTTTGTTAGTGCTATCTTGAAAGTTCTTCTTATATTATCTTCAGTCAGACTCTCATGGTCATATCGAGTGACTCTTTGCATTCTTTTGTGCTTCCTGGCTCTCCATATTGTTTTCATCCTTCCTCTGACAAGGAAGTGGTCTGATCCACATACCGCACCTCTTGCCGTTCTAACATTTTGTATCCACTTCTTTATTCTCTTCTCTACAATTAGGTGGTCAATTTAGTTCACTGTTTTCCCATCTGGAGACACCCAGGTTGCTTTATATATTCCCTTCCTGTCGAAATCAGTACTACTTATAAACAAGCCTTTTGCAGTCGCAAAGCTAACCAGCCTAGTGCCGTTATCACTGCTCACATCATGTAAACTGTGCTTTCCGATGGTCCCCATGAAGGCTGCTTCTTTCCCTATTTTCTCATTAAAATCTCCAAGGATAATTTTGTAATGTTCACTTGGTACATTGTCTAAAACCGTTTCTAATTCCTCGTAGAAAATATCTTTTTTGATGTCATCGCTTTCTTCGGTTGGGGCATGACAATTTATATATGTGAGTTTGTGTTTTCCCGTGTCTATGGTTAGGAGTGAGATTCTGGGGTTGATTGATTTAAAATCTATGAGAGTGGTACAGAGTGATTTCTTCACTGCAAAACCAGTTCCTAGTGAGTGGTTAGTTTCTGAGGCTCCATGGAATATGACATAGTTTTCCATTTCTGTAGCTCCGGTTTCTGTCCACCTTGTTTCTTGCAGGGCCAATAGATCAATTTGATACTTATCTGCCTCCCTTACTACACATTTTGCTGCCCCAGGTTGGTATAGGCTTCTGACATTCCAGGTCCCTAGTTGTATTTCCTTCCGTAGTCCTTGTTCTTGCTTAGGTCGTTGTACAGAGATCAGTCCTATCCGAGGCTCTTCTGTGATGCTAGTACCGGTGATTATTTTTTCCAGGACGGGTTGGTGGCCCGTCGCCAACCCCCAACCTGGAGGGCCAGGATTTTTCATTCGGGGTTTTCTCCCGTAGAAAGATTGGCTTCTCTACGCCTATAGAGGTCTTTCTGCCCTTTTGTACATATACCAGGGAATGACAGGAGAAGGAAATGGTGAGGACAGGTTTGGGATAGGAAAGGGGAGCGATAGATGAGTAGATAACGTAACTAATGGGGAGACACTGAATTGAATTTGGGGGAACAGAAATTTATGGCACAACTCGACTAAAGGAAGGTTGATGAGAGATATCCTCAGGCGCCAAGGAATTGTTAATTTGCTAATGGAGAGAAGTGTGATGGGTAAAAACCCTAAGGGGAATCTTAGGGATGAATACAGTAAGCAGGCTGAAATGGATGTAGGTTGCAGCAGTTATTCGGAGATGAAGAGGCTTACATATGATATAGTAGCGTGGAGAGCTGCGCCAAACCAGTTTTCGAACTGACGATTCATGCAAAGGACGCTCCTAAATGAATAGTTTTATACATTTTAGTAAACAGCAGATGTTCAGATCGAGACAGTATAAGGAAAGCCGCGATACGAGATCAGCGTTAAGCCCGATCGAGCAGCTAGCGGTCTGGAGGGACGCACATCCGACACACAGACCGTCTTCCGCAGGCCGGCGAGCTATGCTTAGGCAACGTGAGAACCAGGCCGGGGGGCCGACTAATGCCCTGGGAGAACCGCGACAAAGGAACAGACCACGCTAAACAGGGGACACCGTTTCTACCGTAGTCCGTACCAGCGCCGCCCTTCGCGGCATACCAGCGCTTCCGCTCTAGTGTGGAACGTTCCTCTCTCTTGGGCTCGAGGCCCGTGGTGAGATACCTTTCTCACTGCTATCACAGCTTATTACCTTTATGATTACCTTTATTACCAATTCTGTGTCATTCACTAGCCACAGCTCGACGGACAGCCTCAAGATACAACATTATCAAAATACATGAATACAACTCTACTATGATAGTAATTTAATACCGCAAGACATATTTAAGTTATAAATTAGATTACAATAATATCAAAACTATAAAATAGATAGAAGTATAAAATGAAATTAAATATAACGGTTGCTGTTGGAGTCATAGAACTGAGCTGCAGCCCAAGTAAACACTATACTATTATTAGAGAAGAATTCTTCAGTATTGTAGAAGCGTTGCTCTTTTAGCTTACACAAAATAGTAGTTTTAAACCTGCTCCCATGGTACAGACTGAATGTGATTAGATAGAGCATTAAACAAATTTGGGGCCACCATTGGGAAGCGGTTTTGTGTCTTTCCTAATCGACACCTTGGTATTCGATACTGTCTTTGTCGCGAGTGCTGTATTTGTGAACTTTATTTCTCCTTCTGTAAATATCATGGTTTCTCTTTATGTGGAAGAGGCAGTTCAATATATACTGGCTGTAAACAGTCAGAACTCCTAACCTGGTGAAAATTGGTTTACAGTGGTCTGTTATTTTTTTTTTATTTTTTTTTTATTTTTTTTTTTGCATCAAGTAATGATCCTCATTGCCTTCTTTTGCAGTGAAAGGTCCTCAAAGTGAGTTAGTGCAATTTAGCAAATGTCGCCAAGAGACGTTTTCTTACGTAAATTGATAAACAGAGTACGGCAATAACACCCGTTTAACGTAGCTCTCCACGCCAGTCTACCCTGTGCAAACTTCTTTACCTTGGAACAACTTCTGCAACCTGTGGTGTCACAGCCAGACACCACACGTCCTAGGTGGTAGCTTAAATCGGCCGCGGTCCTGTAGTACATGTCGGACCCGCGTGTCGCCACTGTGTGATAGCAAACCTAGCGCCACCACAAGGCAGGTCTCGAGAGACTGACTCGAACTCATCCCAGTTGTACGGACGACAGAGCTAGCGACTAGACGTACGAAGCCTTTCTCTCTCATTAGCCGAAAGACAGAATAGCCTTCAGCTAAGTTAATGGCTACGAACTAGCAAGGCGCCATTAGCCTTACAGTGATTGTAATTAGAGTCTCACTTGTGTTCACCATAGAGATGTACAAGAAGAAATTAAAGATAAGTATATGAGAAGCTCCGTTCTTTTCTTCATAGCATTAATTACGTATCCTGTTCCAGTACTTCACGCCCGTCTGCGTTAGTCTAGCGTGCATTAAGCCACCTCTATCTACAAGGTGTTGGCCCAGCTGCCGACACATCACAACCTACATCTCTTCCTAACCTGTTTACTACATTCATGTCTAGTTCTTCTTCTACCTACCCCATCCCCCATACACACACACTTAGCTCCATTACCAAATTGAGGATTCCTTGATGCCTAGAGATGTGCCGCATTAACAAATACCTTCTTTTAGTCAGTCGTTTTTGCCCCAGTTCGAGACAGTACCTAATCATTAGTTATTGAATCTACCCTAATCTATGTAAGCATTTTAAGACGCTCTATTCTCTTCTTGTATGAACTGTTTATACGTCCGTACAAGGTTAAATATTAACAAATTCCTGTTTTTCACAAATGTTTTTCTTTCTATCGCCTGGCTGGTCCCGGCGGAGGTTCGAGTCCTCCCTCAGGCATGGGTGTGTGTGTTTGTCCTTAGGACAATATAGGTTAAGTAGTGTGTAAGCTTAGGGACTGATGACGTTAGCAGTTAAGTCCCATAAGATTTCACACACATTTGAACATTTTTTTGCTATCGCCAGTCTGTATTTTGTATCATCTCTGCTTCGGCCATCATAAGTCATTTTACTACCCCAGCAGCAAAATTGGTCTACTTAGTATATCATTTCCTACTCTGATTCCCTCAGAATGGTCTGATGTAATTCCTCTACATTTCATTACCCTCGTTTTGTTTTTGTTAATATTTACCTTACAACTTCTCTTCAAGAGACTGAAACACGTATGTTGTGTGGCAGCGATGATGAGGCATTGTAGAATCTCTGACCAGAGAGCAGTTGCGCTCGAGGCGCAGTGCAGTATAGTAGTCTGTCGGCAGTTGTAGCCGAGTAGATGGTTCAAATGGCTCTGAGCACTATGGGACTTAACATCTATGGTCATCAGTCCCCTAGAACTTAGAACTACTTAAACCTAACTAACTTAAGGACATCACACAACACCCAGCCATCACGAGGCAGAGAAAATCCCTGACCCCGCCGGGAATCGAACCCGGGAACCCGGGCGTGGGAAGCGAGAACGCTACCGCACGACCACGAGATGCGGGCTAGCCGAGTAGAGTTGCGGTCTAGTTGCCAGAGAGTTCAGTAGTGGTAGCCCAGAGCAGTCGGCGGGCGTCGGCACCGCAATGGTCGAGATTCAGGATGAGGTATATTTTTATTAAATAAGTATTCATGCAGCTTTGCGCTCATCAGATAATTTAGTGTATATTCATTGTAATTGACTTTAAAGAATCGCCCCAATAATAATCTGATTTCAAAGCAATTTTTAACTAAAGAATCATTCGATTTCCTTCCATTTCCTTTAAACAAAAAATTTCAATTAACTTCAAAAAATTTAGTTATCGTGATACATCTGCTGCAAGCTGTGGCGCAGAATAAGAGCAGATTTTTGACATGCAGTCATACTGAGGTAAGAAATTAATTCTGATTTTTGCAGAGGGCCAAAGACCGACATTTCGGTTTAGTTGAGTTTTGATTATTACTGTAGTTTCATTGTCATGGGATTATCTTACTTTTTGTGCGAACTTATACTTGGGTCAGATTGCTAATTTTTGTTTAATTGTCTTTGTCATTAATATTTTTGCGGGAGGTTACACTTGGCTCCATTTCTATTAAGTATTGTCATTCGAATATTTTTGTGGGGAGGTTACACTTGGCGACCCTGCCAGGATCGTATTTCGTGAGAATCTTTTGAAAACAGTCAGATATCTGCTCTTATTTGCTTAAATATAATTATAATTTGGCGCAACGCTTTTACCAATTTGTGACTTTCTTTCCTCAGATCATCGGCAATTCGTTGCTCTGTTGTAATTGTGTGTTGATTTTGCATTGTGCATATTTATTTTGTGAATAATTGTGACTGTTGTGAAAATGCCGCGAAAGACTGTGAATAGTGTATCGCGAGGTATTATGAACGAAATAAGCGAATTAAATAACTTCATCAATAATACTAGTGACACGCAGTGTAATGATGACAATCCTGCGTTCACTGACAATCAGAGTGTTCCAACCTCTAATGATGTAGACCTTAATGATGAACAAACGAACTCGATTGTGTCTTATGTTGATTTGACGACAATCGATGACGCGGGGCGCCCTATTGTAATGAGCGCTGCCCAGCTTAACACAACCGGATTACTAAATTCACGTGACGAACAGACAAATTTGTCTAATGAAAATGAGCAGGATACACAAAGTACGACGGATTTATTTAATTCCGAAATAATGTCTGACAGTGTACATCCGACTGACAAACCTTTTTGTGAATCTCAGAGTAACCAAATGGTTACAGAAAGCGAGACAATTTTAGATCCACCATTAAACAGCACAGTGAATAAAATAGGTAATGTTACCTCGGATCAATTGATGGCATTATTGCTACAAGTTCTTGAAAAACAAGACAACACTTCCAAACAGTTTAATGAAAAATTAGATTACAATGATGTAAATCTCAGACAACTTAGTGAAGATAACAAACAATTTAAAGAAAGTTTCAGACAACAGAGTGAAGATAATAAACATTTAAATGAAAAATTAGACAACAATTCCAGACAGCTTAGTGAACAAATTAGAGCCGTTGCCGCGCAGTGTCATGACACTAAGGAACAGTTACGCGAGGAAATCGAGGCTTGTTCAAAAAAAAGTAGCGAAGAAATTAAGTCTGTTGCTCAGGAATTAAGGGAAATGCAAACAGCTACAACAGAAACACTTAGAGCGGAAATCAGTACAGTCGCTAAACAATGCTCGGAAAAGGCTACACAATTACGCGACGAATTTAAAGCAATGACAACAGAATTTTCGCGCACAATGGATGAAAAGATTGACGCGAAATTCGAACAACAGAACACACAGATTAACGAACGTCTTAGTCTTCACATACAGAACAGTGATACGCGTTTCCGCAAATTTATTGATGATCAAAATAAAGTCAAACGTCAAGTCATGGAAACAATCACTGCACAGAGACAGGAAGACAAACGTAAAATGTTTGCGAAAGCGAAAACATACGTGGACAACAATATTGCTACAGTGTCCGACGAAATTAATACCATCAAACAGTCGAACACAGAATTACGTGATGAAATTTCGGATCTTAAATCGAAAACAGACACCTACACAACAGATTTTCAAACAGTGACCGACCGACTCGAACAATTAGAACTAACACAGAATTCCGATGTCGTCAAAGCTGACGTTAGAAAACTGAACGAAACTACACGCAAGTTGGAAAAACAGATTAATGCCACCGATTCTAAAAACGATGATCAGGCAAAAATACTGACTGAAAAATATGACGAATTGGCCAGTCGTATTGATGCTATTGAAAGTACTAATGACAGCAAATCAGACGACATTTCACCGGCTTCATTTAACCAAATACCTGAATTTCAAAATTTACAGCAGACAATTAATGAGATTGATTCATCTAATAACACTTTACGTAGAAAATTGTCTAGTTTACAACAGGAAGTAACAGAGATGAAAAATATTTCAGTTAATAACACATCACAGCAGACGCCACTTTTCGAGCATTTGCCAGACTCGCGAAATGCGTATAATTTGGGTAATCTACAGAGAGTACGGGACTTAGATTCCGAACAACCACAGTTCAACAGATTTTCTTGCAATCCTGATCCTGTTCCATCACACAGAGACGATAATTTCGATTACAAACATTTTCTGTCAGTAAGAAAATTTAAAGTGTTTAAAAACGACAGAACACAGATTCACCCGCTAGATTGGATCCAACAATTTAGCTTTGCTTTTCCACCGACTTGGCCTGTAACGCACAAACTGGAATTTATTTGTAGCTTTTTGGAAGGCGAACCGGCAACTCGTATGAGACCGATCGCGAGACAATGTTATTCAGTAGAGGAATTTCAGAATGCTTTTCTATCAGCGTACTGGTCGAAGACGACACAGCGCGGAATTAAAGATCAACTAATTAGCTTACCGAACTATGAGAACTCAAATTTTCCCAGTGTGACGCAATTTTTTGAGCATATGGTACAGCAAAATCAGTATTTAAGTGAACCGTACAGTGAATCTGCACTTATACAATTATGTATCTCTAAATTACCGCGGTCATTAAGAGTGTCACTTTTAACCGGTCAGCAAAAAGAAAATATTTCGGCATTCAGAGATCTATTACAACTCTTGGAAGTACAACAATCTGATTATTCCTTTGTGAACAAAAATTTTTCGTATAATAACCAAAGTCAACAAACATACAGCAATTACGATAAGGGACGTAATTTCAATAGTAGAAGTAATAGACGTTTTAGGAATGACAACCACCAAAGCTTTAACAACAGACAAAATTCTAATTATCAATATCGTCAAAATTTTGAGCAACAGGAATCACATTTTGGTAACAATAGACGTTTTCCACCGCAACAGCATGAAAGTCAACCGGTTAACATACCTAACCAACAATGGAATGCACAAGGTCAACCAGGCTTTAATGTTTCGCCGCGTGCACGTATAGTCCCTGATACAACAAATGGTAACGCACGGCAGCAAAGGAACAACTACGTACAGAAAACACAGTATTTCAATTCCTACGCAATGCACCGTATAGGAACGACTATTACGACAGACGTAGAAATAATGAGGACAATTTTCAGCGTACATCTAACAACAGTCGGTCACACCAACAGCAAAATTCCCCACAAGAACCTATTCTCATGAATGAACCTGACAGTAGGTATCATCCAGAGCGTAATACGTCTGGAAGAAGTAATAGAACTGTTCAAATTGTAGAAATGCCACAACATCCTCGTGATGATAATAATAACACGTCAGATAGAATCTGACTAGATACTGTACAGGACGCATCTTCCAATAACACAAGCACTAGTTTTGACACGCAAAATGTTGTTCACGAGAATGTAATTACGTTTGACGACATCAGAGACACTCTTTTACAGGAAAGACCAGTTGTTCAGAAAACCATTTCACATCCTGTCATCGAAATTAAAATTGGTTCATCGAAATTTTCAGCAGTAATTGATTCTGGCTCACCTATGTCGGTTATTAATGAAGAAACTTTTAACGAGTGTAACAAAGAGAACACCTATCCCACATTACCTTTAGGCAAAACGAAAGTGAAAGGAGCGGTATCGACTAAAGGAGTGGATGTGAAATTACAGACGCATTTATCATTTTGTATTGGAGGTCATACTTTTCACTCAAATTTTTGGATTGTTCCCTTGTTGACAACAGACGTAATTTTAGGTACTAATTTTCTCGTACAACACGACGCAGTGGTTGATTTTCAAAATTCTTATTTAATGTTGAAGGACGAAAATGTGCAATTGGCTTTAGAATTTCAGCACTCATTATCATCAGAAGAGGAAACAATTAATTGTACAGAGGTCATTTCAGTATTGCGTAACATAGACTGTAATCCCACATTGTTCACAGACACGTACGTACATAACTATAACATTCCAGACGAAACCGACTACGACGTAATGCAGATGATTTCTGATAAAGTTAAACAAAGCAGTGCAAATACAGACGACGAACGCACGCAGCTACATAAAATTCTTTTACAGCAAGCTCCAGTTTTCGACAACATTCCTGGTACTATGTCCGGCTTTATGTATGAATTTCAAGTCAAACAACACGACACATTTAAAGCAAAGCATTATCCCATTCCATATATCCACCGAGAACAGGTTAAAAAAGAATTGCAAGATATGCTCGATCAAGGAATTATTGAACCAGCAGTTAGTCCGTACATAAACCCGCTGCATATTGTTAAGAAAAAAGATGGCTCACTTCGCCTCGTACTTGATTCACGTCACATTAATGACATTATTATTAATGAAACAGATCGACCACAGACACTGGAAGAACTACTACAGAAATTTCATGGTACAGCTATTTATTCTACATTAGATTTGAAATCGGGATTTTGGCAAATTCAACTTCATCCAAATTGCAGAAAATACACAGCTTTTCTCTGTTTTGGTGACTGTTATCAGTTTTGTAAATTACCGTTCGGCTTAACTATTTCCTCTGCAGCTTTTATTCGCGGTTTGAACACAATACTTCCGACAGAACTTAAAGACAGAATTACGACGTACGTAGACGACATTCTTATTGCAGAAGCTAACTGGTCTGAACATAATCTGATTTTAGAACGACTATTGCAAACTTTCCATGCACAAGGACTCACAGTTAACCTCAGTAAATCACATTTTGGTAAAACTTCTATAAAATTTCTTGGACACATAATTTCAGCAGAAGGCATTGCGCCTGATCCGGAAAAACTTCAAGCTTTACGTGACATTACTGTTCCTACAACGAAGAAGCAATTACGCAGTTTTTTGGGTTTAATTAACTTTTTTCGTAAATTTATTCATCACTCTGCATTAGACACACCTAGATTATGCCAATTAACAGGTAAAAACACTATTTGGTCATGGGACAAGCAAGCACATTCTGAATTCGTGAACCTGAAACATGCTTTGTTGAATGCTCCACTTTTATCGCACCCAGATCTTACCAGAAATTTTTCCATTGCCACCGACAGTTCCAACACAGCTTTAGGCGTACACATTTTTCAGGAAATTGAAGAAGATGGCTCAACAGTAATTAAAAACATCGCATTTGCAAGCCGCATTTTGTCACCTGCTGAACGAAATTATTCCGTTACTGAACTAGAAACATTATGTGTTGTATGGGCTTTTACGAGATTTCGACACTTTCTTTATGGCAGACATACGACCGTTTACACGGATCACAGAGCTATACAATTCTTACTTTCGGCTAAATTTACTCATGATAGATTAAGTAGATGGAAACTTTATTTACAGGAATTTAATTTTACAATAGTTCACATTCCCGGCACACAAAATGTTGTAGCAGACGCACTATCGCGTTCTCTCAGCAACAATCAGCAAGACGTCTCAACCAACTTCTGCAAAGCAAATTTCAGCGTCATGTACATTCAGCAAGTTGCATTTGAAAATTTTATTTCATCGTCATTACAGGACATAGCACGAGAGCAAAGCAAAGACAATGTGTGGAAAGAAATTAAACACCTTTGGCACGATAAGAATAATGTTACGATTAGGAACCACTACACTGTACGCAATGACATTCTGTTTCGCCGCTCTCATCCTGACAGCAACAATTGGTTATTATGCATTCCTGACGAACTGATTAACAAATTAATATGGTACACTCATTTAAGTTACGCACATTACGGAGCCAGAAAATGTTTTCTTATACTGAGACAGAACTGTTATTTTTCGAACATGGAAAAACGTATACGACGAGTTTTAGCGTCATGTAAAATTTGCCAGAAAGCTAAGTCAGACACGACTTCACACATTCCTCCATTATATCCCATTATACCAGTTAGATTAAGACATATGGCCGCAGTAGACATTTTTGGTCCAATTCCGAGAACTAACAGAGGTTTTGGGTACATCTTTGTCGCTGTTGAACTCACTTCAAAATTTGTTACTTTCACTCCGTTACGCAAAGCTACTGCTAAAACTGTTTCGAAAGCATTTGTAAAGCATTTTCTATTTCATGTAGGGCATGTGAAGAAAGTAATTTCTGACAATGGATCACAATTTCGTTCTGCTATATGGACACGCATGTTACGAGCTAGAAACATTTCTCCGATTTATATATCCAAGTACCACGCTTCTTCGAACCCTTGTGAACGATTAATGAAAGAAATTGGTAAACTGTGTAGAATATACTGCCACAAAAGACATGTTAATTGGGACACACACATACACTCATTCCAAGATGTAATTAATTCCATTCCAAATGAATCCACTATGCTATCTCCGTCTGTTATACTGAAAAACGTTGAACCACCAAACAAAATCAAAGAGTTAGTAAATTTTCCTAGATCACGTCGACTAAGACACCACGAAATAATTGACATTGCGCTGAACAACATCAAACGTGCCGCAGAGCGCCGGAGAAGACAGCAAAAACAGGTTTGTAGACGCCGAGACTTTCACGTTGGACAGAAGATATTAGTACGTACACACTATTTATCCAGCAAATTAAAAGGTAAGTGCAGTAAATTTGAACTTCTATACGCAGGTCCATATCGGATTCGCAGCATTCCTCACCCCAATGTTGTACACGTCGAAACTTTGAGAACCAGAAAATCGAAAGGCAATCACCATATCTCCAATGTTAAACCGTTTATTGAATGAACATACTTTATGATTTATCACACTGTAATACAGTTTCCAGATATTTATGTGAACAATTATTGATGATTATCGTATTTTTTCTTGGCAAGTGCCCGGCAAGGTAAGGTTAGCAGGTCGCTGTTCTTGTCGTTACACACTAGACCGTGCATATTTTTCCAGATGAACTTACGCATTTTATGAATAATTATGCAATTCTCTGTAGTGACGCATTAATTTTATCAAATTCTCTCTCCATTGAAGTCTTTAATTATCGCCTCTATTAACTACACTGCATACAAGCTGAACACAACGAATGTCACATTTTGTCTTTCTTATGTATGTACGATTGTTTTCAAGTTTTGTTTGTATGCACTGTGAAATAATGAAGGTATAACACACCAGTTGACTTTGACATTTTTGCCCTGTGATATCTCAACATCGTGACTGTTTTACATTTTCTTCTTTTTTTTTTGCTGCTGCATTGTGATATTCTCTGTACATTTTTGCGTTTGAACACTGTCCATGTTTTTGACATATTACGTTTCCTGTCATGTTATGCTGTATGCTTAATTGTGTCACCATTAACCAGTCATTATTTAGTGGGTATATGATTTAAATGCAAAACATTAATCTTTGTTCATCAATTTCAGAAAGACATGATGCGTAAAGGAAATAAATTTAAACAGAAATGGGAATTTCACCTACGGAATAAACGAAAGAAGATGCAATAACTTTATGAGGAAGAGTAAATGGATTAAGATTAACAAGCATTAACAAGAATATACTATACACATCGCAGAATAGCAGTCTTAACTAATTTTTTTTCTTTCAGAATACAAGGCGATTGATGCAAGCTGTCAGACAGACCTACACATCTTAGTTTTAAGTGATATAATATGCTAGAGATAAAGAATAGTTATGTAATGAGTAATGAAGTGACTTTTTGCAGATGATAATGAATGCTGATGAAGAATAATGATGAAGAATATGCTACTATGAATAATGAAGTTTTTTCTTTACAGGTGATGATGATAATGATGGAGTTATGATGATATGAATAATGAAGTTTTTCTTTACAGATGAGGATAATGTTGAAGTTATGTATTTATGCTATGTAGTTATTTAAGTATTTGTTGCAGTTTGCTTTGACAGCAAGTGTTATATTGCATAGTAGGATGACTGAAGATTTTGGAAAGGACAGCTATGGAAAACATTTTTTATACACATTTCACTACTTGTTAATTCGAAGTTCACTACTTTTCAGCATAGTCTACGTTTCTTCTTTCAGCTTAATAATCCATTTTGTATTTTCCAGCAGAAGCTTTTCATGATACTTACTAAACCTGTTACTTATTATACCGTTCTAATACTTGCATTTTTATTTTTTACCCATTTGTGTCTATAATTTATAAATGTGATCACATATACTGCCTTGTTTCATAACCTTGCTACAGCTGACTCATGACGAATGACGTTACCTATCCTCATTTGCAGCAATAGGTCAAAAGCAAATATTGTTATGCCTGAGCAATTAATTATCGATCCCAACGCAATGCATTGCTAACAAAATGTATTACCAGTCCCAAATAATGATAGCAGTTTAAGAGAATTCTGTGTAGTGCTGATCAGCTATGAATAATGTCACCTGAAAAATGATTGCTACTGATTACTGTATTGAAATGAACATTAATTAATTATGCTTTGTAACTAGGAATTGAATGCTACTAATTATGCTTTGTAACTGGGAAAAGAATGCTACTGATTACTGTATTAAAATGACCAATGATTAATAATGCTTTGTATTTAGAAAATTAATGCTATTCATTGTTTTGTAAATAGGAAATGAATGATACTGATTATGTTTTGTAATGCTACTAATTACGCTTTGTAACTAGGAAACGAATGCTACTAATTATGCTTTGTAACTGGGAAAAGAATGCTAGTGATTACTGTATTGAGATGATTACTGTATTTAAATGACCAATGATTAATTACTAATGCTTTGTAACTAGGAAATTAATGCTACTAATTACGCTTTGTAACAAAGAATTGAATGCTATTGATTATGCTTTGTAATTTGGAAAAGAATGCTACCGATTACTGTATTGAAATGACCAATGATTAATTAATAATGCTTTGTAATTAGGAAATGAATGCTACTGATTACGGTATTGAAATGAGCAATGACAATGTTGTCTGTAAAACAATTAATGAACATTTTTCTGTAATACTACATACTTGGTACAGAAATGTTCAATAACTAGGCTATGGATACCGCAAACTACTAATGTAATCAAAACTAGTCTGTGATATAATGTCCTTCACCTTCTGACCTAACTACCTGAAATTATTGTAACATCCATTTGTCTTGTCCATATATTTGGTTTTTGCACTAATTCTACGTTGGTGTGCCTCTTACGAGCGTGGTGTTGACACGACATGCTGTCCACCACCGTAAGCGACGAAGACGTTATTATGGTCCCACTGTTTGGTGTACCTGACATACTGCCAAATGATAGCATGGAATATTACTACGACGTTTCAGTGTCTTGATACGCTGATAAATACTTCTGGGAACGGAACTGCAGATTGTATCACTTAGTGTTGTGACCCTGTGGAAAAATATGGACTTTCAGTGCAGCTGTGTGCAAACTAAAGTGCTACAACCATGATGCAATCCTTTCCTTTCCTATCCTAATAGTGAAAATCATTTTTAACTAACACCATTTATGTTCATGGCCTATACATTTTTTTTCGATTTGTGGAACTGCAGTGCGAGTACACTTATGTCACCTGTCGACATGATTTTTTTGCCATTATACTAAAGACATTTTTCGATTTGTTCTGAAGTGCAGTATGTGTGCACTCTTGTCATCTATATTGTATATACTTTTTGTGATTTGATGATTTTTCTACCCTTGCGTTTATTTGTTATAAAAATGTTCAAAAATTTTTTTCAGTGCATGTGCACTTATGTGAATATGTTTTCAACTGAATTTCAGTGCCTGTGCACTCTTCTCAATTTTCGATATGATTTGTGTTCATTCTGCATACTTTTATGATTTATGTCATTTGTTATTCATTGTATATACATTTCGTCTTTTGCTGATATATTCTCCACTGCAGTGCATGTGCACTCATGTCCTTTGTCAACATGATTTTGTTCTGAAAAAGCTACAGAATCTTACAGTGCGTATGCACTTTCTTATCTGTCAAATAATTTGTATATTTTTCTGATATGTTTGTACTCACATTTTGTACTATAAGTGAATATTTTGTAAATTGTAAAAGTTAATTAGTTAAAAAAATTTGTTACGATGGCAAGTCCAAATGACTCACCATCGCTGCCAAATTTTTGCCCCCCCAGTGGAGGGTTATGAAACACGTATGTTGTGTGGCAGCGATGATGAGGCATTGTAGAATCTCTGACCAGAGAGCAGTTGCGCTCGAGGCGCAGTGCAGTACAGTAGTCTGTCGGCAGTTGTAGCCGAGTAGAGTTGCGGTCTAGTTGCCAGAGAGTTCAGTAGTGGTAGCCCAGAGCAGTCGGCGGGCGTCGGCACCGCAATGGTCGAGATTCAGGATGAGGTATATTTTTATTAAATAAGTATTCATGCAGCTTTGCGCTCATCAGATAATTTAGTGTATATTCATTGTAATTGACTTTAAAGAATCGCCCCAATAATAATCTGATTTCAAAGCAATTTTTAACTAAAGAATCATTCGATTTCCTTCCATTTCCTTTAAACAAAAAATTTCAATTAACTTCAAAAAATTTAGTTATCGTGATACATCTGCTGCAAGCTGTGGCGCAGAATAAGAGCAGATTTTTGACATGCAGTCATACTGAGGTAAGAAATTAATTCTGATTTTTGCAGAGGGCCAAAGACCGACATTTCGGTTTAGTTGAGTTTTGATTATCACTGTAGTTTCATTGTCATGGGATTATCTTACTTTTTGTGCGAACTTATACTTGGGTCAGATTGCTAATTTTTGTTTAATTGTCTTTGTCATTAATATTTTTGCGGGAGGTTACACTTGGCTCCATTTCTATTAAGTATTGTCATTCGAATATTTTTGTGGGGAGGTTACAAGACTATTCATTCCCTTCAACTTCTCTTCCATTTCTTTCTCACTATCACGATGCGTGCATGATGTACGCCCGTGAGTTCAAGTCTTGTGACGGCGATGGTAGTGCTTTCTGGGTACCCCGAAGCAAACAAGAAGACCTACACAAACAGGATCCACACTCTACTAATATGACCGAAGAGCTGATTACCGTTTCGGAGAATTACTAATCGCACAGACGACTACAGCTGACACAGTAGTCAACCTCCACAGTATGTCAGCCCTACAACTGATCAGAAACCATCACATTATCTGTACGATCCACAACGTCGATTATTGCTGCAACTGTGGAGTTGCAGCAATAATCGACGTTGTGGTTTCAATGACTAGGAAGAGCCGCAACATCGTGATGGTATCGATAAAAGGCCACTCTGGGATACCTGGAAATGAACAAGCAGATGACCTCGCAAAACAGGCATCTCTGCAAGGAGCTATTAATTATGATAAGCTCCCTATCACAGACATGATACGCAGAAAGTGGTTGTCCTCGGACTGGCAAGATTAATGGTAGCGGACATCTAAAATCAAAGGCAGTCACTACGCACTAATTCACCAACGATTCCAAGAGTACCATGGTATAGCAAGGTACGAACATCAAAGACCTTCACATCACTTATAACACGGCTGAAATTTAATAATGGGAAATTCAACAAATACCTCTAGCGACTCAACCTAAGCGCCATTCCTCTTATAGGTTTGCAGAGAGGAAGAAGATCCAAACTATATATTTCTACAGTGTCCTCGGAACACACATCGCATACATGTAGTTGCAAGTAATCTTCGGGATTCTGGTCATCAGTTCCCAAATAGCATCCAGACCTTGTTAGCATCCAACGATATAGCAACGTATAAAGTACTGTGCGACTTCGTGTACACTGCCAGCATCAAGATATAGCTCCCAGAGCCGGTAAATCTAATGCTCTTTGTAACCAGAATGCCAGGGGAAGACCACAGCTCAAAAAACTGATTGCATTCCCACGAGCTACTCAGCATAATATGCAACGCTAAGCCTCTAAATGTATGTCACTATGTACTTCCCATATGTATGCGTCTAAATACTGGTGTAATTATATGCATGGTTATCATATTCTAATCTGGTCCTTACAGACCTGCAGAAATAGTTAATTCTATATTCTCAGCTTTTGAAACAGTTCTTGCAGGACGTACAAAAGAACTCTTTATCGTTAAGCTAGATAGATAGTTATTAACATGGATTGAATTGGAAATATTTCAAATGTGTACAAATGGGGATTTGTCATTTCTTATTGTGTTACCGGTAGGATTTTTACGGTATACCACATTTTCGTACTATGGTTTTAAAATTTATTTTATGTCGGAAACAGTCCTTTACTAACCCTATGGTTTTAAAATTTATTTTACGTCGGAAACAGTCCTTTACTAACTCTCCGTAACTTCGCACGAGGGTACGACTTAAACTAATGTCTTTTTGAGTTGTAAAAACTAACTGTAATCTGTAATATAACATTTCCAGTGTAGAGATGTCTGTATGGGCACATTCCGAAAGAGAATAAATAAAATAAAAATTACAAAAGACTTCTCTTCAGAGTCCTTTGTCGTCTCTGACAGAGTTACAATGTAATCGGCAAACCTCTTAAGTTTTTATTTCTTCTCCCTGACCTTTAAATTCCCTTTATACATTTCTTCTCGATGTCCTTTACTGCTTGCTCGTTCTACAGACTGAGTAACACTGGGGATTGGCTACAATCCAGTCTCACTTCCTTCCCAAACACTGCCTCCTTTTCAGGTACTTCGACTGCAGTCCGGTTTCTATACATGTTGTAAATAATCTTTCCCTCCCTATATTTTATCTCTGCAACCTTCAGAATGTTAAACAATGTATTCTACGAGCATTGTCAAAAGTTTTATCTATATCTACAAATGCTATAAACGTAGGTTTGTCTATCTTTGACTTATCTTCTATGGTAAGTCATAGGGTCAGTATTGCCTCCAGCGTTCCAATCTTCCCCGAATTCGGCTTCTTACATTTTTTTCCGTCATTCTGTAAATCTTGCAACAATGACTTACTAAACTGTTAGTTTGGTAGCATTCACTGCCATCTCCTACTCTCTCTACAATTTTAATTATTAAAAAGATTTTACGGTTTTTAACTAATAAAAATTCATGTGTTGCACATAATTTTCATTATTTCATAGCGAGACAGTGTTCCCGTACGATGCCATTTCAGTATCTATGCAGCACCATGAATTTGGCATGGAAACAAAGTGGCAATTCTTACGTTGCCACTCAGCGCTAATTCCTTTTGCGCTTCACTGCGGGTCAAAGAGGTCGTGTTGTATCACACGATCTTCTTGAGAGTGTAGGACTTCAAGAAACACAGGTTCAGGTCAAAAGCGAAACTCAGCAGGCAATCCGCCTCCGGTCGCACACAAGAACACATTAGTGAGCGAATACGACAGAGACTAAGACCAGGCCCGGCGGCTCGTAAAAGTGCTGTCTTTCTGATTGCAGCTAAGGCGAATATTCTCTGATGACCCAGAAAATGTTGCTATTATTATTATTATTGCTAGTTATTATTATTTCATTAATAGTGCAAGTTAGGAGGGCTATTGGAAAAATAAGGAACGATCCGTCATGAAATGGAACCACAGTGAAAATCCGATGAAGCTTTGAGAGATGTGTTGGGCAGCGTCTCTGCTATGCCCGTACATAGCGTCGCGTTGTTCTTCTCTGTTATGAGCGCACAGTGAGCGAGTGAAGATACCTAGAACAATAGTGTCTCCCGCCAAATATTGGTGCTTGTCGAGAGATTTCTCCTGGTTTCATACAACTCCACATATCTTAACTGTCACACAGTTCTTTCTTCATGACAAATCTGGGTCGCACACTGCAGGGGAAATGAGGACACTACTGATTTTCATCTCTGCTCATATGAACCGCTGACTATGCGACAATATTTTGGCACAGACAACGAGCTGCAGTCCAAAATAGAAAATTGTCGGAAAACACAGGAGACTGCCTTCTATGACGAGGGTATTGGAAAGTTGTACAATGCAGTGACAGATGCGGCGACTATGTAGAGAAGTAACTGCAAGTCGTAGCTAACAGTTGCAAATAAAATGGTACAAATGTCTCTGAGCACAATGGGACTTACACTGGACTCGCATTCGGGAGGACGACGGTTCAATCCCGTCTCCAGCCATCCTGATTTAGGTTTTCCGTGATTTCCCTAAATCGTTTCAGGCAAATGCTGGGATGGTTCCTTTGAAAGGGCACGGCCGATTTCCTTCCCAGTCCTTCCCTAACCCGAGCTTGCGCTCCGTCTCTAATGACCACGTTGTCGACGGGACGTTAAACACTAATCACCACCACCACAATGGGACTTAACAGCTGAGGTCATCAGTCCCAACAACTTAATGGCTCTGAGCACTATGGGACTTAACATCTGAGGTCATCAGTCCCCTAGAACTTAGAACTACTGAAACCCAACTACCCTAAGGACATCACACACATCCATGCCCGAGGCAGGATTCGAACCTGCGACCCTAATGGTCGCGCGGCTCCAGACTGTAGCGCCTAGAACCGCTCGGCCACACCGGCCGTCGCATCAACTTAGAACTACTTAAACCTAACTACTCTAAGGACATCACACACATCCATGCCCGAGGCAGGATTCGAACCTGCGACCGTAGCAGCCGCGTGGTTCCGGACTGAAGCACCTAGAACCGCACGGCCACCGCGGCCGGCAGTTCCATATAAAGCAGTTTTTAAACTTGAAACTTCCTGGCAGATTAAAACTGTGTGCCGGACCGACACTCGAACTCGGGACCTTTGCCTTTCGCGGGCAAGTGCTCTACCAACTGAGCACCCAAGCACGACTCACGCCCCGTCCTCACAGCTTTACTTCTGCCAGTACCTCGTCTCCTACCTTCCAAACTTTACAAAAGCTCTCCTGCCAACCTCCTGGTTTTCACTATGATTTCCAATTCGCGACCGATCGTTCCTTACTTTTCGAATAGCCCTAGCATTATTATTGTGATTGTTATGTAATATTATTTGTCAAGTGTTGATCCTGGTCAGATGTAAGACTTACGGTCTTAATCTGGTCAGGCTAAATAAGTAATAAATAAGTAAACGTTTTCCCATGTTATTACTGAAGTTTATCGTTTGTTAATCTTGCAAACAGTTTGCCGTCTCTGGTCGCTACAAGCATTGCTTTTATGAAGGTGAAATACCATTAATTGTCAATCAATGCACAGTTTATGTCCACTAAATATTCCACGTTGCTGCGCTCTACTCGTGCGTAACAAATCTTCTTAACAAATCACATTCAGTGTCCGTTGTTAATGGCCTTGTAAGCTGTATCAGCGAAAAGAAAGGTAACCACAGCTTTAAAATGCCGGAGGGAACGTTTCAGAATGCAGCGGAGTTCTCTGTAAATCAATAACGCATATAAATAGTTTAAAACCACAGATTAAACGGAGTGGTACCAATGGTCATTCCTTTCGTGCATCATCTGTCGAAATAAGTGTCCAAGGAATAGAAAAGCAACTGGAATCACTCAACAGAGGAAAGTCCACTGGACCTGACGGGATACCAGTTCGATTCTACACAGAGTACGCGAAAGAACTTGCCCCCCTTCTAACAGCCGTGTACCGCAAGTCTCTAGAGGAACGGAGGGTCCCAAATGATTGGAAAAGAGCACAGGTCGTCGAGCAGATGCGCAAAACTATAGACCTATATCTCTGACGTCGATCTGTTGTAGAATTTTAGAACATGTTTTTTGCTCGAGTATCATGTCGTTTTTGGAAACCCAGAATCTACTCTGTAGGAATCAACATGGATTCCGGAAACAGCGATCGTGAGACCCAACTCGCGTTATTTGTTCATGAGACCCAGAAAATATTAGATACAGGCTCCCAGGTAGATGCTATTTTCCTTGACTTCCGGAAGGCGTTCGATACAGTTCCGCACTGTCGCCTGATAAACAAAGTAAGAGCCTACGGAATATCAGACCAGCTGTGTGGCTGGATTGAAGAGTTTTTAGCAAACAACACAGCATGTTGTTATCAATGGAGAGACGTTTACAGACGTTAAAGTAACCTCTGGCGTGCCACAGGGGAGTGTTATGGGACCATTGCTTTTCACAATATATATAAATGACCTAATAGATAGTGTCGGAAGTTCCATGCGGCTTTTCGCGGATGATGCTGTAGTATACAGAGAAGTTGCAGCATTAGAAAATTGCAGCGAAATGCAGGAAGATCTGCAGCGGATAGGCACTTGGTGCAGGGAGTGGCAACTGTCCCTTAACATAGACAAATGTAATGTACTGCGAATACATAGAAAGAAGGATCCTTTATTGTATGATTATATGATAGCGGAACAAACACTGGTAGCAGTTACTTCTGTAAAATATCTGGGAGTATGCGTGCGGAACGATTTGAAGTGGAATGATCATATAAAATTAATTGTTGGTAAGGCGGGTACCAGGTTGAGATTCATAGGGAGAGTGCTTAGAAAATGTAGTCCATCAACAAAGGAGTTGGCTTACAAAACACTCGTTCGACCTATACTTGAGTATTGCTCATCAGTGTGGGATCCGTACCAGATCGGGTTGACGGAGGAGATAGAGAAGATCCAAAGAAGAGCGGCGCGTTTCATCACAGGGTTATTTGGTAACCGTGATAGCGTTACGGAGATGTTTAATAAACTCAAGTGGCAGACTCTGCAAGAGAGGCGCTCTGCATCGCGGTGTAGCTTGCTCGCCAGGTTTCGAGAGGGTGCGTTTCTGGATGAGGTATCGAATATATTGCTTCCCCCTACTTATACCTCCCGAGGAGATCACTAATGTAAAATTAGAGAGATTAGAGCGCGCACGGAGGCTTTCAGACAGTCGTTCTTCCCGCGAACCATACGCGACTGGAACAGGAAAGGGAGGTAATGACAGTGGCACGTAAAGTGCCCTCCGCCACACACCGTTGGGTGGCTTGCGGAGTATAAATGTAGATGTAGATGTAGATCCGCAAAAAGAACGGAGGTAATGCGGTTTTGCTAACTATGTACTTTCCACCACGGTGTCTTCGGAAAAGGGTTTCCTTCACTCTTCGACAAGACTATTCCGACGCGTGTCTTCTTGTTTCTGCACATGTCTGCACCCGGATCCTAGGCCGAAGTTTCGGCCGTCCTCCAGAGTGCAAACCTTGGAAGGTGGCCGTGAAAGGAAGGGGCGGAAACGTGCAGTGCGTGTCGGAAACGCGGCAATAAAACAATCCGCGCGCGCTACACCTCCCAGAAGGGGGAGGGGGGGGGGTTGCCTTGACATTCAGCTGGACCGGCACGTCGCGTCGTGGACGCCCCGGCGTGCTCAGAGGATGTGTCATCCCAGAGGACACTGCGCAGTCGCTGCTGACCTCTCCTCCATGTTGTTACACCCTACACGCCTCTTCAAACACGGCTAGGAATCTATAATCAAAATTAGGCACGTTTGGGGTTCTTGCATTGTGAAGGTGACGATAGACACTTCGCCGGCCGGAGTCGCCGTGCGGTTCTAGGCGCTACTGTCTGGAACCGTGCGACCGCTACGGTCACAGGTACGAATCCTGCCTCGGGCATGGATGTGTGTGATGTCCTTAGGTTAGTTAGGTTTAAGTAGTTCTAGGGGACTGATGACCTCAGAGCCATTTGAACTTTAGACACTTCAGATGTCACCTCATGTTTTTCTTCTTCTTCTTTCGTTTCACCCGACGTTGGAGTACGGGAAATCACTCAATTGTTAATGTTCTGTTCCTTTCGATCAGTCCAGTATTGTTTCATTTTTCTGATCTTGCTTTCCTTTCTTCTTCAGAAATTTGGATCGTTCGTTTGGCTTTCATTTCGGCTTGGAACCTCTCTTTCTCGTCTGTTTTTCAGTTTTATCTATGGGCATATTTTCTGTGATTGGTTGTTCTCTTAAGTCCTTTTCCGTTTCCTCAAACCAATTTGGTGTTTTTGTTTTGTTGCGGAAGTAGTAAAAAGTTATTTTTGGTAATCTGTGGTCATTCTTCTTTTCCTCGTTGTGTCTGAGAGTTTTTTGATAGTTTGATAAAGGGTTTCGTTTCTGGTGCTGATTAGTTTGCTGTTGTGGAATGTGGGACCAACAATTTTTCTTAATATGTTCGTCTCTTTGATTTACAGCCTTTCAACTAGGCCATGGTTGGTGAGGGACAGTGTTTCGGCTACATACAGGGCTTACGATTTGATTATTTTGTTGTAATTACTAATTTCACGCTCCACAAGACAAACTCTTTGCCATGCGAGAGTGTGTTTTCTGCGAACTGGAAGGCCAGTTCAACTTTACTTCTCCTAGATTCCATTTTCTTTTTCTCGAGGGCATTGCACCTGATCCATTCTCCAAGATATTTAAATTCTTCGACGATTCCTGTTTTTTTGTTCTCCCACTTTAAGATGTCTTGGCAGGTTTTTGTTTGTTTTTGTCATTATCTTGGTCTTTTCGAAGAAGATTTTGAGACATATTTTTTCTGCTTGTTTTTGTAATTCGAGGGTCTGTTCTTTTACTTCTTCCCAGATCTCAGCTATTACTCTCATATCATCTGCTGAAACTTGGCAATTGACTTTGATGCTTCTGTTTCTTGTTTCTAGTCGGATTCCACTATGGATCTCCGTTTACCATTCTCTGACTGCTTTTTCTAGAGTGCAGTTAAAAAGCAGTTGGGAGAGTCCATCTCCTTCCCATACACCAGTTTTTATCTCAGTGGGGTCGGAGAGTTCTCCCGTGGATAAGAGTGTGAAGTATGTGTCGGTAAGGATTTTTCTGATTAGGTATATAGTTTTGTTGCCTAGGTTTAATTCTTTTGGTATAGAGATGTTGGATTCCCAGTCTGTTGAGTCGTATGCTTTTTGATAGTCTATGAATGTGATAATACGTACATTATTTGCTCTTGATTTTTGGCAGGCCATAAGGTTTAAAATGTTTAGGATTTATTTCTGGGCGGGGTCTTCCTTTCCTGAAATCCAGTTGGTATTCGCCAAGTTGATGGTGTAACTGTGGTTCTGCTCTGTTTAGTAGGTCTTTAGAGACTATCTTGTATGTTACGTCTAGGAGTGAGATTCCTCTGTAGTTGTCGGGGGCTGTTTTGGACCCTTTCTTAAAGAGTTGACGGATGAGGGCCGTCTTCCATTCATCTAGTATTCTTTATTAATCCAGATTTTCCAAAGATGTTTTCATTAATGAGGAGATGATTTAAACTGTTTATGTGTAAATAAATATCTAAATGCGTCCCTGAACTCAGGGCCCTATAAAGTAGTTGTTTGATCGTAAAAGTATCGTTAAGAAAGGGAATTCTTCAGAGATGTATTGCACTTCTCTGACGATCACGTGAGAAACGCATGTTTCGTAGTTGTCAACCCCTGCGTGCTGTTCACGTGATCACAGCGAGCGGCAGAAACAGGCGCTGCCTGCGGAAGAGATGGCATGTCAGTCTTGAGTCGGTCGGCAGCAGTGAAGGGAGCGACAACAGATGGTGTGAGGGTGCGAGCAAAGTATTGAGAAAATTAACATCTGGGACGGAATGTGGAGGGTGCAACATAGACTCGAGTATTACAAGTGCAATAATGAAACAAACACACAAGTGGTGTCAAGGTTCGGCAGAATGTTTAAAATCATTAAGCTGGGTTGTGCAGTCAGTGGGTACTGGTTTCGCATCTTAATTGTTACTGCTGAAAAAGTAAAGTGAACTATGATAATTTACTATTTAAAACGACTAATAGTGGGCTTCTTCTTTAATTTAATCATCTTTCCACAATATGTCACCGTGTCAGGTCAAACAGAGCACATCATTGGCACGCTTTGGAAAACATCCCTTCAATCGTATAAAACGGATCACAACACACTTTGTAACACAAAGACTACGCGATTCTGCTCTCAAGAATTAATATTACATGTCGCAAATCCACTCTCTAAAATGTCCTTTTGCAATGAGATTAGACCATACAAAAACAAAATCGTTAAACAAACAAAAAGTAAGAAGAGAAATTGACATTTACAGGGCACAAACGTTAACAGAGAGTTGGTGAATAACGCAACCAATCACGAAACTTTCAAAATGCATTTATTTCAGAATCATAACTGATTTCGCCGCACACGGTAACCGTGCGGTCTAAGGGCGCCTTGCCACGGTTCCCGCGGCTCACCACGTCGGCAGTTCGAGTCCTACCTTGGGCATGGGCGTGTGTATTGTTCTTAGTTTAAGTTAGTTTAAGATAAATTAAGTAGTATGTAAGCTTAGGGACCGATGACCTCAGCAGTTTGGTCCCATAAGACCTTCCCACAAATTTCCAAATTTCCATAAATGATTTCGGGCATTTATGTTGTTCACAATGCAATAGCCTGAACATTGTGCTGGAAGGGATCGTGGCAACACGAAGCTCCGTCCACTGGAACATATGTAGGCGAATACAACTAGTTCATCTTACGTCTGAATAAATGCATGTATATTAGCATTCTTTTGCCATCGAAACAACATAAAAGTGGCACTAGATATTCAAATATTCTTGTGCAGTGCTCGAGCTGACGACATGCTGCCGATGAAAGTATTGCTGTAACTGGAAACATTAGCCATCTGAAGATGCGCATAAATGTCCGGCACCGGTTATAGCTCTGAAATAAAAGCGTTTTTAAATTTTTGTGGCCGGTCGCTTTATACACCAACAATCATTAAAGGCTGCGGATTTCACAATATCCACCATAATTAAATAACTTCAACTGACAGTTTTATGTCACAGAGCAAACATTAAACAGTCAATCAATTATGTAATTGTACACGAATTGTAGTAACGACTGCAGAACTGCAGTCGTACTATAGCTGCCCTGGCCTGATTAACTGAAAGTCTCTGAAGGAAGACGTCCACATAGCTACCAGATGATACAGTTTACTGGGCAAAGACCGGCCAAGTGTTGTGATAACTGCACGCCACACTCCTATTTCCTCATCACACACGAGCTGCTGATGAAACTGATGAGTATTATCATAAGTGCAACTTCGATTGCTCTTCGAGTTTACGTGACCCTGTAAACGCAGCTACGCTTCATAGGAAAAGAAAAGAGCATTTCAAGACTAGCCTGTCACACTCCTCGCAGACTGCAGTTGCCAGTTGCAGTACCGACGTCCAGGAACACGTGATCACTGCTTTCGTCAGCCGATGCCGTACCATCACTCTGTAGGGATTCGCTTTGAGTATATGCATAGCTGTCTCACGTACTAAACGGCACAACGATTTTCTCGGAATTCTTTCTCATACTGTGCCTAACGAAAAGCCACTTGCGGCGCAGGCCGGGCAATGCCCCGGGGCCTCGTACAGTGATCGCAGCATGGCACAGCCTGCCTTTCCGGCTATGTGACGTTGGAGACGGCACTTGCGTCGAATAGAGAACACCCTCTACATTAAAAATTCTGGAAAGAAAATTGGCGAATCGATACATTTTATTGTTTTAGCTTTGACGTTTCGCGTCGAACTGGACTTCATATATCTGGTTGTTTGCGCGAAAATCAAGAGTTTCTTTGTTGTCAATATTAATATTTCAAATTGTTCAAATGGCTCTAAGCACTATGGGACCTAACATCTGAGGTCATCAGGCCCCTAGACTTAGAACTACTTAAACCTAACTAACCTAAAGACATCACACACATGCCGGCCGCTGGTGGCCGATCGGTTCTGGCGCTACAGTCTGGAACCGCGCGACCGCTACGGTCGCAGGTTCGAATCCTGCCTCGGGCATGGATGTGTGTGTTCTCCTTAGGTTAGTTAGGTTTAAGTAGTTCTAAGTTCTAGGGGACTTATGACCTCAGCAGTTGAGTCCCATAGTGCTCAGAGCCATTTGACATCACACATATCCATGCCCGAGGCAGGATTCGAACCTGCGACAATAGCAGCAGCGCGGTTCCGGACTGAAGCGCCAAGAGCCGCTCGGCCACAGCGGCCGGCTTATTGATGTTTATGTACAACAACAATTGTGGAAGCGCTATTCGCTTTGACTTGCAAGGCACCATGGCTTAGTAGTCTGTTATTCAAGTACTTATCACCACCAAGGCTTAACAGTTTGTTATTGATGGACTTATGCACACTTATGTCAAAACCGTTGTGCTTTACTAGGCGCTGTCCTGCTGGACGTGGTTATACCCTCGTGTTCCTCCGACCTGTGAACGGGGCATATCCAACCAGTTACTGGAACAGCTACAGTTTGAGGTGGACTCCGGATCATTGTGCAACTTACCGCTTTTCCCGTTAAAAAATCGTTGCTTGAGTTCAAAAAAGCGATAGCTAAGAGACTAAATCCTGGGTCCAAATGGGGATCAAGAACCGGAGTTATTTTTTGCAGCATATAACGTAAATTAAAACAGCTGCCTGCGTCAGTCTCATATTTTCTCCCACGACTCGTTTCGCCGACTATATTCTTATCTTCTGGTGGATGACTGCTTTACATTACAGTTTTGTTTGGTGGATGCCTATTCTGAACTTCTTTGCGCTACAAACAAAGTGTGAATTGCACTCGTTATCCTAATATCGCACTGCATAACAAGGACAAATTATACCGTATCTGTAGCGCAGTGAAGTTCAAAACCGACAACCGCTACATCAGACAAACGAAACTGTGACGTAAACCATTGTCCCCTGAAGATGCGGCTGTAAGCTCTCGTAATGCGTCGTGGAAGAAAATAAAAGTGACTGACGCAGATAATTGTTTCAATTCATCTCTTATGTCCTAAACAATCGCAGTTTCCAAATCACAGTCCAACATGAACGACGAAAAGTTATTTTTTCGCAGTCCGACACTTGCTCACTGAGTCACTCGGCCTTTTTTTTTTTTTTTTTAAAAAAAGCCCACTCGCCCATTTATCGTCTTTTTCGGGTTTAGCACTTGGTTAAAATACAAGTAGCAGACATCTCGAGACGTTTCTCCTTCTGGTAGCGGAAGTAATGCTGTGCAATACGAATGTAACCCAGCCAAGTATCTACGTGCGTGAAAGAATCTCAAAATAGTAGAAACCTAAGTAAAATCCTTCTTCAAAACTAAAATCCTCTTGAGGGCTGAAGCTTCTTGAAAAGTAATATTTACCACCAAGCCGGCCGGGGTGGCCGAACGGTTCTAAGCGCTACAATCTGAAACCGCGCGACCGCTACGGTCGCAAGTTCGAATCCTGCCTCGGACATGGATGTGTGTGATGTCCTTAGGTTAGTTAGGTTTAAGTAGTTCTAAGTTCTAGGAGACTGATGACCTCAGAAGTTAAGTCCCATAGTGCTCAGAGCCATTTGAACCATTTGAAGTAAGCCACCGAGCCACACGCATATACCGTTATTTTGTTTGATTATTATTTATTATTGGCTTTTAGACAACACAAGTTAAATGGATTTATAAATATATTAAAGTAACATTTGATTATCCTAATCCATAAATTTTAGGACACACAATCTTACATTAGCCGCCAAGCAGAATTTATCACAGGCCTACAATTATGCTACTAAATGTAACTTGATAGCTAACCACTTGTTAGTATCAAAAGTATTTAATTCAATTCTTTCATTAGATTCAACATCCATCATTACTATTATATCTGTATATCTTCTTGAGCTCTGATCCTAGGTATGGAGTCAAATGCCGTCCTGGTTGTATCTACAAAAAGGGCGATAGTGCAACGCGGCAGGCACTGTTGAAGATTCGATAGCTCCTGTAAAAATTAACTCCCGATAGCGCTTACAACGAAAGAGAGATGTGATTTACACTATTTATTCTTACGTCATCACATTGACAAGAGTGTATGTCCAATACGTTAATTTTTTTGTAACTGGGCGGGGAAAGATCCATGACTGAGACGCATTCTCGCTGTGAATATCATTACTTAACGTGATTTCTTGGATTTTTCAAACCATGACCGTCTTAGTATGAACGGCTGTAAGGTTGCATAGCTTTAGCTTCTTGTGTTCTGACTGTCGTTCCATTCTTCCTGTCAGGACACAAGCGATTGGTGTTTTATTTTCAGACGGTAAACTGTGTACAGAGTTTTTATGCACACGTGTTTTATGCTCCTAACTGCTTCTTCCACTAGTTGATCTGCTGTATCATTGTATTTAATGCCGGCATTAGATCTGATCCACACGAATCCTGTTATTTGACCATTCTTCTTTGCTTAATGATAATGATCTACGAGTACTACTGCGGGATTCAAAAAGAACGAAGAATTTCAATTGTTTATTACAGGCGAACCATGAAAATAGACACACACTGCGCATGTGGCTGGACAGAGGAAGGTTCAGAGTTTTATGTTCGCACTGACACATACCATACACTCAATATGAGTACCACGCGTTGTTGGAAAAACATCGAAACGGAAGTCCATTTTATTCCACACTCGGTTCAACAGGTCCCTGTTTATAGAATCGACAGCTTCAACAATTCGATTTTTCACCTCTTAAAGAGTAGCTGCCATAGATGAGACAAAGGATCTGTCTTCTATACACCCCACAGAAAAAAATTGCAAGTTGTGCGAGGTCTGCTGATCTGGGAGGCCAAAGGCAGTGAACAACATTCAATCCAACGTCATGTGATAGAGTTGTTAAGATCATCGGAATCTTCGTGAAGTTGGGGTAACAAACAGTTCTGTAGCATGTCCAAGTATCACATTTCTGCCACTGTTTCCTTCGGAAGACAGAAAGGTGCATACACTTTGCGAAGAGAAACGGCGCAAAACACAGTCAGTTTAGGCGGGTCTCTTTCATGTTCGACGACGGCGCCAGGATTTTCTGACCCTCAAATTCTTACATTATGGCGGTTTACTTTACCCGATATATGAAACGTTGATTGGTTCGAAAAGATGAGTTGTTCGGTAAAACGTGTCCTCTGCCATATCCTAGAGAACAGTAATGTAAAATTCGTACCTTCCGTCGTGGTCGCTGGGACGCAACTGCTGCAGTAATTGCAAGTTGTAAGACTTCATATGTAGGGGTCGTTTCAGAACATGCCACACCGTTGTTGAGGTCATCAGTCTCTTAGAACTTAGAACTACTTAAACCTAACTAACCTAAGGACATCACACACATCCATGCCGGAGGCAGGATTCGAACCTGCGACCGTAGCGGTCGCGCGGTACCGGATTGTAGCGCCTAGAACCGCTCGTCCACTCCGGCCGGCGTTGTTTGAGGAAGTTGAAGTTTCTGGCCTGCCCGTCTTGTCGACTTCCGAGGGCTCCGTGCAAACGCATCTCGGATACGCTCGACATTTTCACCAGACGTGCGTGGCCGAGCGGTGTTCTCCCCTTTGCGTATGCAACCAGCTTCCAAGAATTTTGTATGCCAGTCACTAATCTGCTTGTGCAGAGACAGCTTCTTGCAGAATCGGCGGCGGAATGCGGGCTGCACTTGAACAACGGACTGACTTCGCCCAAATTCCAACACACAAAATGATTTATCTTGTGTTGTAGTCGCCATATTGCTACAAACAAGCAACAGAGCAGCTGTGTCAAAACTTCGAATCTTCCTCTATCCAGTGACATGCCAAACGTCTTTCTCTCTCTTATACCCTTTCTGTAATAAATAATTAAAATCTGTTCTTTCTTTTTGACTCACCCGGTAGGTCCAGAACGTATTGACTTGTTCTTTTGTTCCCATTTCTATAATTAACTGAGTTCAGAACGCTTTGTGTTCTCGCTTCCCACGCCCGGGTTCCCGGGTTCGATTCCCGGCGGGGTCAGGGATTTTCTCTGCCTCGTGATGGCTGGGTGTTGTGTGCTGTCCTTAGGTTAGTTAGGTTTAAGTAGTTCTAAGTTCTAGGGGACTTATGACCACAGCAGTTGAGTCCCATAGTGCTCAGAGCCATTTGAACCATTTTGAACCAGAACGCTTTGTGAGTCGCTGGTTGCTGCTGCCTTATGGATTTTGAGGAAGTCTGTATACTTTCCTGCCTCCATAAGTACGAATATTTCAGCTAGACACATGGAAGCATCAGCTGGTAGTACACACACAGGTGTAACGTCTCTGACGGACACCCTCCCGCACGGCGCCCTCTGTTTACGCAGAAGCCTGCTCGTAATCAAATCGACATGCGGGCGCATCGCGGCGCAGTACAGGAGCTCTTCGCCCGGCAGTCGCAGTTCAGTGGCACGGGCGGTGACGGAGGCGCCGGCCTCGCATCAATATGCAGGCAGCCCTAGATCGGCCTAGCCTGGCCCTGGCCCGGGGAAGGCGCGCGGTGAGTGGCGGGGCGTGCTTCGCATCCCCAGCAGGCCGCAATTAAGGCGTCCCACTTAGCAGCTCACTGAAATAGAACAGCGGCCAGTGCCTCTGCTAACTAGTGGGGCCCGTTTGCTCCGTTCCCGTGATCCACCCAGCGGGCTCTGCGATGCGACACACAAGATGATTACGCGCAGAGGCTGCAGCGAGTGATGATATTTGCCAGTTCCCACAGTTTTATGTAGAAACAGGTGGACACGAATTCCGCAACTCAGATAAGGTCGAGAAAGTGACCGTTAATCGCTCTTATCGGATTACGCTACTTGTCCTTCTGGAAGAAACGCACGACATCCGTCAAATGAGTGATCATAGTGCGGCGGATGTGGCAGCACAAGCCGCGCGGCGGTATCCGTGCGCCTGTCCAATGGCACTCGCTTAACGTAACTAAATGCTACCCTGAAATTACAATGAAATGAATACCCCTAGCTGCATATAGGCGTTGATATAAATAAACGGGGACAGTTGAAAATGTGTGCCCCGACCGGGACTCGAACCCGGGATCTCTTGCTTACATGGCAGACGCTCCATCCATCTGAGACACAGAGGATAGTACGACTCTAGGGACTTATCTCTGGCACGCCTACCTTGAGACTCACATTACCAACTTACTGTCCCGCACTATACTCAGTGTCCCTGCCCATAATACTCATTACTCGCGGCTTGTTGCCGATTCCCGTAAGAGTTCGGGCACTGTTTGTGCATCCGCACAGAAGAAGATGGTCAAATGGCCGGTGAGCGTCGGTCGTTGCCCGACGGCAGACACACCATAGCGGCCTGCGAATTGACTCCTCGGCAGATGGTTGCAGTCAGTTACATAAAAGAAGTGCAGTTTGACAAGCGCACGTTTACTGCTGTCGGTTTGCATTCCTACAGCTGCCGCACTATAATCGCACCTAATAACTTGCGTCTCGTAACGTCCCTTTACTGCCAAATAGCTTGTCGCTAGCAGCCTTCAGTCTGAAGACTTGAAGACTGGTGTCACACAGTCCCCTAAGCTATTTATATCCTCTGTAAGTCCCTTCATCACTCCATCATCAATCGCCGCGCGGGATTAGCCGGGCGGTCTATAGCGCTGCAGTCATGGACTGTGCGGCTGGTCCCGGCGGAGTTTCAAGTCCTGCCTTTGGTATGGGTGTGTGTGTTTGTCCTTAGGATAATTTAAGTAGTGTGTAAGCTTAGGGACTGATGACCTTAGCAGTTAAGTCCCATAAGATTTCACACACATTTTTTTTTCCATCATCAATCCATTCACTGCTGCAGCTTACATCAATCTGAAATCGCTTTGCTATGTTATTACACTGATCTCCCTCTACAATTTTTACCTTCTACACTTCTCACCTTTACCACATTCCATTACGATTCCTTCAAGCCTCAGGACGTATCCTGTCAACCAGTCCCTTATTTTAGCAACGTTCTGCCATAAACTTACTCAGTACCTTCTTATTAGTTATTGGGTCTACCCTCCTAATCCTCAGTATTCTTCTGTAACACCACATTCAGAATCTTGTATTTTCTTCTTGTCTGTAGTGCTCATCGTCCATGTTCCACTTCGGTACTAGGCTATACTCTAGGTACGTACTGTCAAAAACGACTTCCTAAATGTTAGATTTATATTAGACTAGCTATACCCGGCAAACTTCGTTCCTCCTCTGAAAATCTTTATATGTTAAAGCTGACCCGGCAAACGTTGTTTTGCCGTACAAACTATCTCCAGCCTATAAGAATAATGTATACCTGTAACACAATGTATACCCGGCGAACTTATGTATACATGTAACACAATAGCCGTTGTTGGCGGGAGTTCGTGACACAAACAATAATAATGGCCGAAAACTGTGAAGGGAGTGAGAAAAGGCTTAGGGGGAAGTCGGGCAGTATCGGCCACTATTAGTTCTAGCGTTTCTACGGTAGATCGCGCGGATTTAACAATTGCAGCCAATACACGGCTCGTCCATGAACATACAAACATAGCGGCAATTTCGGGTCGAAACAAGTTCGCCAGGATTATGAACAAGGCCAAGCACATCGATTTTTACCGTACGTAAAAATATTGTACGATTAAATTCTTTTAGAGGAACAAAGGAGAGCATAGGAACTAATGTGTTCCACTAAAAGAATTTGATCGTACGATATATTTCCGTACGATAAAAATCGATGCGTATGCGCTAGGCCTAAATGTCGGTTTGGCGAATGACGCGTGCTACCTAGTTAAACTTCTCGGTCTAGCTACGTCGATTCAAAGATGGATATTCGAGTCGTTGCTTTTGGTACGTTTTCTTCAATTACCTATCTATCGAATAGTGAAAGACTATCAGCGGTAGACACCTGGCTAGGATAACTGATCAAGTGATAACCGATCAGTTATCGACCGGGGTTGAAAATTATTAAATTACTATAATCGCTATTTAAAAAATAGGGATTGGTGGTAGAAGGGTGAAAATTTAGGGTTGCTTGTGTTTTATAATGCCACATATAGAATAATAAAAATAGAAACCTGTCTAAAAATAAGAAATTTTTTTTTGGCGCGAACCACCCTTATCACTTAAGGGTATGAAAAAAAGATTACGACCGATTCTCAGATCTACCGAATATACATGTAAAATTTCATCAGAATCGATCTAGCCGTTTCGGAGGAGTATCGCAACTAACGCTGTGACACGAGAATTTTATATATACATAATAAAGAAATAAAGAAATGTTAAGAAATTCCTCTGTTTCAGAAATTCTTACCGCGCTATTGGCAGTCTGCATTTTATATCCTCTCTACTTCTGCCATAGTTATTTTGCAGTCCAAGTAGCAAAACTCATCTAGTACTTTCAGCGTCTCATTTCCTAATCTGATGCCCTCAGCATCGCCTGATTTCATTCAGTTTCATTCCGTTATCTTTTTCTTTTTTTACTTGTATAGATTTTCATGTTACAATCTCTTTTCAAGCTACTTTCCATTCTATTTACCTGAGCTTCCAAGTCCTTTGCTGTCTCTGAATTACAATGTTATCGACAACTGAACTTTAATTCCCTTTCCAAATTTCTCCTTCGTTTCCTTTAATAATAGCTCAACGTACATGTTGAATAGTAGGCTACAACCGTAGCTCACTCTCTTCTCAACCGCTGCTTCCCTTTCATGTCAGTCTGGTAATGGTGCAAGCTGTAAATAACGTTTCACGCTCTGTAATTTAACTCTACTACCTTCAGAATTTCAAAGATGGAGAATAGTGCGAAAGTAACGTATAGAGGAAGGGGCCAGGTAATCCTACTTTACAAAATCTTGGTATTTAGATTCAAAATGGTTCAAATGGCTCTGAGCACTATGGGACTTAACTTCTGAGGTCATCAGTCCCCTAGAACTTAGAACTACTTAATCCTAACTAACCTAAGGACATGACACACATTCATGCCCGAGGCAGGATTCGAACCTGCGACCGTAGCGGTCGCGCGGTTCCAGACTGTCGCGCCTAGAACCGCTCGGCCACCCGGGCCGGTTGGTATTTAGACATTATAGGGAAATGTAGCGGTGAACAGGAATGGGGATGCTCGAAAAACATCTATAATTCCAAAATCTTAAAATAGGAAGTGATCCTACTTTCTTTAATACAAGAATAGGCAGGAAATCGGTAACAAATGCTATAAAAAAATAAAGCAAGTAAAGTGTGATAAGGGAGATGGCACATTACGTATTCTGGCTGACATACATGAAACAAGAAAAGTAGGAGATGAGTTTTTTTTAACTAATGAGAATCAGCGCCATAAAGCACATAATTAGCACAGTGCGCTGTGTACCGAAGGAATTTACATCAATGAGAAAAATGCATCTTTTTCTTCTTGTATTTGGTGTGACGATTTCTCTGTGCTTAGAAAACGACGAATGCGTACGAGAGTTCTCATTCTCGTTTTAACTAAACGTCAAACACAGCTTTATGTAATCGTCAATGTCTGAAAACGTTTGATGAATTTGACAAGAAGGGGAATGTAATGAATTAGCGCAGGATGCGCTTCGGAGACGAAAGACGAGTACAGAAGGCAAAGCGGAATTTTTCGTGGTGTTCTAGGAGTCGTATAATTTTGGGGATGCCGAGATCCAGGCTGCCTTACAAAAGGTGAGAATGAGTCGGGAAAGGCTTTTATAAGTGTATGAAAAACTGAATGTGAATGAATGTTAACGAAGGTTCGGGAACACGGAATAGGTATCCTGATATGTGAGTGGCTCGAAAACTACGTAAGTAATAGAACTCAACATGTTGTCCTGGACAGCGTGTGTTCATTAGACCCAAGGGTGTGGCCAAGACTGCCCCAGGGCTCTTGTTCTCTCTGTACACAAACGATCAGACGAATAGGGTTACCAGCAATCTGCGGATGTTTGTGGACAGGGCGAACAGCAATTTACGGCTGTTTTCTGACGACATGATGTTGTTACCCTTGAGTAAGTGTAGAGAGATACAAGATGACTTGCACAAAATTTACAGTTTGTACGGGGTGTTCAAAAAGTCTCTCCGCAGTGGCGTATTACTTTTAGCCACGCGTGCCGTATGATTGTTGGCCTGCATGGGTTACTTCCCTTCAAGTGGACTCTCACAACATTCCTCTGATTCGTTTATCTCAGCCAGCTTCAGTAGTATCGTTGGTGTGTGTCGTTACGTGTTGACGTGAACGTTTAAGTTAAGTTCCTTTGTTCGTTTTTTTCGTTTTTGTCACTGTTAAAATGCTAACCATTGAAGAACGTGTGCTTTTAGTAGAACAAGTGTTCACAGCTGTCGGTAAATACACAGTTTCAGTTCGTCAAACATTTAATTCAGTTTTCCCGGAGACAACACTCCCACATCGCGATACTGTGCGGGATTTGATTAATACACTTCGAAGTACGGGTTCAGTGGCAGATGCACCGAGAAGTGGTCGTCCTAGCGTTTTGTCTCCGGATGAACTACTCAATATTTCCGATAAAATGTCCATGAGTCCGAACAAGTCGGTAAGAAATGTGTTAAGTGAAATACTGAATGGTTATTTTCTAGGCGCGCAGTCCGGAACCGTGCGACTGCTACGGTCGCAGGTTCGAATCCTGCCTCGGGCATGGATGTGTGTGATGTCCTTAGGTTAGTTAAGTTTAAGTAGTTCTAAGTTCTAGGGGACTAATGACCACAGCAGTTGAGTCCCATAGTGCTCAGAGCCATTTGAACCATTTTTTTTTTTGAATGGTTATTTTTAACAAGATGGTGCAATCGCTCATACAGCTCGCGTTTCAGTGTCACTGCTTACTGATGTTTTTGGCGATCGCATAATTTCACAGGGACTTTGACCTCCACGATCGCCTGACCTAACTCCACTTGACTTTTTCTTCTGGGGTGCAGCGAAAGCAATTGTCTATAAAAACCGTCCAAAATCCATCGATGAATTGAAAACTGCAATATCCACGTTCACTGCTTCTGTTACAGAAGAAATGTTACAGCTTGTGTTTGGAAACATGATTAGACGTATGGAATTGTGTATTCAGCAACAGGGGGGACACTTCCGACATTTAATGTGACAATTTGTAATTAAAAATGAATATTCAATAAATTAATAACTTGTATTTCACTGAATTTCATTTCGGTATATTCACTGCGGCATACGCCACGCGCGACTAACAATCATACGGCACTGCGGAGAGACTTATAGAACACCCCGTATGATGAATGGCCACTAACTCTAAGTGTAGAAAAATGTATGTTAATGCACGTGTGTAGGAAATACAATCCTGTTACGTTCGAATACAATATTAGTGGTGTGCTGCTTGACACAGTCACGTCGATTAAATATGTAGGCGTAACGTTGAAAAGTGATATGAAATGGAACGAGCATGTAAGATTGATAATAGGGATGGAGGTTCATTAGCAGAAAACGGGGGAAATGCAGCTCATCTAGGGGGTGTTTCCATAAGAGCGTGCAAAAATTTAACAGGACATAGAGGATGCCCCACTGAATGGTTTGAGGTAAGGAACCAGGGGTCGGAGAAGGCAGCTTAAGAAGATAACAGGAACAAAATCACACTACTTTGTAGTTTTTTATTTGCATTAGTTAACGGCAAATGCCATCATTGTCACAATGAACGTACCATTTGTACTGTATCCTGCAAAATGTGCTGAAACTGACGTCGATCAACATCAATGTAAGCGTGACATCGGCATGACGCACCCTGACAAATATCCCAGGTGTGTGTCGATTAACGTTACTGGCAGCTACAATTCTGGCAACTAATTCCATCTCCCTATCCACTGGGGTCTCATACACATGTGACTTTAGATATACCCATTGGAAATAATCAAGGTGATTCAGGTCAGTTGACCTCGTAGGTCATAGAGAAGGACATCCCGTTTCATTCCAGCGATGAGGAAATACAGCACTGCGATGGCTGCAGACATCCAAACTGAAGTGAGGCGGTGCACCGTCATTTTTTATCCACATCCTCTCACGAACAGCCAAGAGTACGTTCTCCAGCATATCAGGTAGGACTCTTTGCACGAACCTCAAATACAGGTAGCTGTTCAGAGCGCATCATGATGTCGTAGTAATCCTCCTTGTTTCCTTGCAGGAAATAAAGAATGTACATGTAAATAAACAGCACAGTACGTGTAAACTTGTACGCATGTTAGTTGTAAATAAGCCGGAAAGCAGTAATGCTAGACAAAGCGGTAGACAAGTTTACTTCCATTTCTCCTCAAGCTGGCTTCTCCGATTCATCTATATCTACATCTACATCTACATGACTACTCTGCAATTCACATTTAAGTTCTTGGCAGAGGGTTCGTCGAACCACAATCATACTATCTCTCTACCATTCCACTCCCGAACAGCGCGCGGGAAAAACGAACACCTAAACGTTTCTGTTCGAGCTCTGATTTCTCTTATTTTATCTTGATGATCATTCCTACCTATGAAGGTTGGGCTCAACAAAATATTTTCGCATTCGGAAGAGAAAGTTGGTGACTGAAATTTCGTAAATAGATCTCGCCGCAACGAAAAACGTCTTTGCTGTAATGACTTCCATCCCAATTCGCGTATCATATCTGCCACACTCTCTCCCCTACTACGTGATAATACAAAACGAGCTGCCTTTTTTGCACCCTTTCGATGTCCTCCGTCTGTCCCACCTGGTAAGGATCCCACACCGCGCAGCAATATTCTAACAGAGGACGAACGAGTGTAGTGTAAGCTGTCTCTTTAGTGGACTTGTTGCATCTTCTAAGTGTCTTGCCAATGAAACGCAACCTTTGGCTCGCCTTCCCCACAATATTATCTATGTGGTCTTTCCAACTGAAGTTGTTCGTAATTTTAACACCCAGGTACTTAGTTGAATTGACAGCCTTGAGAATTGTACTATTTATCGAGTAATCGAATTCCAATGGATTTCTTTTGGAACTCATGTGGATCACCTCACACTTTTCGTTATTTAGCGTCAACTGCCACCTGCCACACCATACAGCAATCTTTTCTGAATCGCTTTGCAACTGATACTGGTCTTCGGATGACCTTACTAGACGGTAAATTACAGCATCATCTGCGAACAACCTAAGAGAACTGCTCAGATTGTCACCCAGGTCATTTATATAGATGAGGAACAGCGGAGGTCCCAGGACGCTTCCCTGGGGAACACCTGATATCACTTCAGTTTTACTCGATGATTTGCCGTCTATTGGAGGTTCCCTTCCTCAAATTCTTCAGTTGAGCATTCTCTATGTCTTGTTATATTCTTAAACTCTCTTACGGAAACATCATGTATAAAGGAGAATGGGCCGGCCGCGGTGGTCTCGCGGTTCTAGGCGCTCAGTCCGGAACCGCGCGACTGCTACGGTCGCAGGTTCGGATCCTGCATCGGGCATGGATGTGTGTGATGTCCTTAGGTTAGTTAGGTTTAAGTAGTTCTAAGTTCTAGGGGACTGATGACCACAGATGTTAAGTCCTATAGTGCTCAGAGCCATTTGAACCAAAGGAGAATGAGTATAGAATATTAGTACGATCCACTGTTCGAGTGTTGGGATCCCCAGTAGATCGGATTAAAGAAAGACTTCGAACCAATTCAGAGGCATGCTGCTAGATGTGTTACCTTACGGGTTTGCTTCGTGAAAACAAAATGGGAGTTCCTGGAGGGAAGACGAGGTTCTTTTCGCGAAACAGTAACGAGAAAATTTATAGAAGTGACGTCTTCAGTTGATTGCAGAACGAATCTGCTGCCGTCAACTTACATTTCTTGTACAAGCTAAAAGAAACTAGGACTCTTGCGGAGGCGTATAGACACTCGCTTTACCCGAGTAGTAGTGGTACAAGGGACCCTCTACCAAGCACCGTATGGTGACTTGTGGAGTGTGTATGCAGATGTAGATGTAATACCCACGTGTAGCTTCTCGGTATTTTCAGAAATTTTGTTATATTGTGGGCTTACTGTCGGATAGTTCATGGATGGAATTGTCAGAATGGCAGTAGCTGCTGGGTCAGCGCGGCAGATTGCTAACGGGAAGGGCTCAGGTTCGAATTCCTGACGGGTTGGAGATTTTCTTCACTCGGTCACTGGCGTTCACTTCGTATCGCCATACCTGACACTAAAATCGCCTGCACTGCGTCACACGGCAAGTCTAAGCCTATCTAACGTCGTACCAGGACACGGCTTAAGCCCAAGTGTCGAAGCACTCTGTCGTATCGTCCTTCAACTGTTTAGATGGCTGTATGGGCACCTACCTACGGCCAATAAATTAAAATTCCGATCGAGGCTCAATCCAACAGGTCCGCCGTTACGGAGATGCAGAGTCGCAAAGCAAACAACGTTCGGCTTTTCCGACTGCAGCAGTGAGGAGATGAGGAGCTGGCCTTGCGGCGGCCAAAGGCGCCGCGGGGATTTCTGCGGCCGGCGTCGGAGGCCGTGTGTGCTTGGCGATGCCAGGCGCGCCTCTGGCTGCGTGCGGCTACGTGCGTGTGTGCGTAGCCCAGCAGTCCGAATGTGGCAGGCGCAGTCGCGTGGGCTGGCGCGCACAACGTACTGACAATGACCTGTAAGCTGGGTCATTTGTGTTTGTTTATCACACAGCTCTGGGGTCAAGAGGAATTTCATACACTGCCCTTCAACTTCGACTAGCGACGTAATACTAATGTTTGCTGTGACGTTACTGCTTGGTGCCGATTTTCAGTTTTTAGTGTTATTAATTATGGTCGTTGTGTTCAGGAAACATTATATTTTTAATCCCTACTGTAACAAAATACTGCATCTCTTCTTCGATGGGAATAATAATATTTAGTTCATAAGAAATGGTCGCTAAAAGGCTGCCACTGTAAAAATTATGGGTTTGTTTGTAAATAACTTTTTCTGCTACCAGTCACGATTTTTTCTTTGTATTCTACACGACACGTTTCGGCAGATAATTCCCATATTCAAGTGTAATTCTGACATAGCACACAGATAGGCACTTGAAAATGAGAATCGTTTCCCGAAACGTGTCGTGCGGAATATAAACAAAAAGAAAATCGTGACTGGTATTACGCGGACAGCGTATCGCGACCATAAACAAACGAGAAGTTGGACAGCCCGAGTGTTGAGGAGCGGTGAAGGGGAATAAGCCCCGCCTCCCTCTGGAAGGGCTGCCATCTACGACCGCGTTCTTTTCTTTCACGAAAACAGATCTGACATAACGGATATCGGGATCGTTGATACTTTTTGACGTGCCGGCCGGAGTGGCGGAGCGGTTCTAGGCGCTACAGTCTGGAACCACGCGATCGCTACGGCCGCAGGTTCGAATCCTGCCTCGGGCATGGATGTTTGTGATGTCCTTAGGTTAGTTAGGTTTAAGTAGTTATAAGTTCTAGGCGACTGATGACCTCAGAAGTTAAGTCCCATAGTGCTCAGAGCCATTTGATTTGAACAATCGATTCAGTTTAGTCCTGATACGTAGATATAGTCGTAGCCGTGTATCGCCGTCTCCGCTGAAGTATGTTTTGTGAGATTAGCTTCAGTTTTTTTACGATAAGTACTTTTTTCAGTTCTTACTTTCCGTTGCGGTATCATTACAGTTGTAGAACTTTTTTTTTTACGATGCCGGTGTTCGATTCGTGTTCTTCCCGATAAATGCTTCTCTTCATGATCTTTGACCGAGAATCGTAGTTTTAGCAGAAATGTTTCTTTCCCGGTGCAGTAAATTCTCCTAATCAAAATTATTCTTTTATATGAGCTACGGCGTTGATTTTATTGTTACACTGTCTGAATCACGTTCAGTACGTCACTGGTCAGACCTACGGGTAGTATCGCAACTTCACTTTATCCCAGTTTCATTATGTTTTACATCTTTTGGCGTTACCATGTCGGCTACAAGTGTTATTTGTGTTCTATATAACAGTTTAGCGAGACATACTTATGTGATAATGATCATACTGATTATAAAATTTAAAAAAAAATATTTTTGCAGTCAAAGTTTTAGAGCCCATGAATTTTAAACATAGCATTTCACTATGACTACGTCACATTTCATACAAGGAAGACCTTCCTGGAAACTACCCGTCAGCCGTTTGTCAGCAGATGGTCTGGCATACCTAAGCCCCACCCTGTACCCTTGGGCACAAGAAACGTTCGTCCCCGTAAGATGACAGGGGCAGCGCGTTCCAGCTAAACACAACAAAGACGAGAGTCGATCGGAACCTGGCCTTTTGGGGAAGGGATTTTACCGAGGCGAAAATCAAGTGGCAGCCATAGTAACACCATAGCAATTGACGTGACGGCTGATACGGCAGTGGTGGTGCGTGCTGTTGTTTCCACACGCTCCTGACAAAATTGTAAGTGACACAGTGTTATATTAACAGCGATTATTGGGACAGACATTGCTATCGTCATTCAGGTTATGGCAGAAATAACGCGAGGGCATCAAACACACTTACAAAGGAAGTAGCACTCGTAAACGGAGATTAATTCGTGAACAACTTTCAAACAACAAAAGCAAATTTCTAGTACTCTCTGAGTTGCGTATCGAGATCTAATAAAATATCCGATTCTCGTATGCACTTCTGCCACGAGTGAAACAAGTGACATCGATATTTGACTTCTAGCGATTATCTGTCATCATTCCACGGCCCCAAAATGTTCATGTGATATGTCTGATACTATTTACGGACTCATATGAAAGCTAATATTTTCAGTATTGCACCCCATATCAGTTACTTAAATAATACTTCACAGATACTGCATACGTGAAAGTTATTCTACATCGAATTTGGGAGCTCAGCTTTGTGCAAATACACTAAAACACACTGTAATATAGCTGTGATCGGATATTCATGTTCCTTCATTAAAACTGCAGTGAAGTTGAAATTATACTGCCAACTAGGGACTTCGCCACTTTCTTTGTGAAATTCACTGGATAGGTACCGTATTTAAATGACACGAAAATTAGAATCCAGAGATGAAATCTCGACATTCAGCCACGAGGTGTCAGTTGAATGAGAAAAATCGGTGGTGGCGGATGGAAAGTGGCGACGCAAAGTTAAAGCGATTCTACGTGGCATGGCTTAAAGTGACGTCACTCGAGAGACTCGCCAGAACTCTGTGTGGTGCCACATGCAACTTCGAACGCCATGCGAAGGCTGCGGAGTAACGTAACTTTAGTCGCAAATGGGACCCCGGATTCAGGAGAGGCTAGAAGTTTCGAACGTCCCTCTCCATTCACTAAAAAGGTTCAGGAGCCGGAGAACAATATGAAAACACCAAAAACACAACACATTACCACAACTAATTCGGTGCAAGAAACAGCTTCCAGTCGTCTCGAAGTGGTTAACACAGCTCCTGTACGGTTTTCAAAGGACTCTTACGGCATTCTTCCTGCAAAATAAAGTTCAGCTAACGATGGAGGTCGATAGCGACTACACACCCTTTTCTCCAAAATAAACCACAAATACTCAATAATATTGAAACTGTGGTTGACAAGGGAGCCGAGACAATTTACCCTCGTCCTCACCAATCCTAGACTATGCGAGCTGTGTGAACCGCCACTGGGAAATAAACATTGTACCATGGGATAGACTTGATCAGCCGAAATTGTCACATAATCCTTGGCAGAAATGCTGCCTTGCAGAAAAACCATGGGGCACATGGAATAGCAGGACATGGCTGCCCAACATTTAATTTGGTTGATTTTAAATGGATATACGTGGTGTGCCTGAAGCAAGGTCAGTAAGGAAGTAATAGTGCAGGGAAACCATATTTTGTAACAAGTGTCTACCCTCAATATGGATAGTTAGCTTCCTTTTCCAAAAAGGAGTTGGTAACACTCATCATGCTCTGAGAATTGCTTCATCGTCGCATAAAAGAGGGTTGCTAGAAATAAGCAGTTCCCATTGTCTCACTTATCAACAGTTCATGGTTAAAAAAAGTTACACAAACAAAATATGACTTATCTCTCGTCATTTTAAAAGCGGAAGCGTTCAAATAAACTGATTTTTCATTATAATGTTTATTTAGGTCTTATGCTGATGATTGGGTAGGGGTGGAGGTGACGGGGATGAGGAGGCGGTATTAGGTTATATCTGACTGAACTCAGGGGTAATGGTCTTAGAAAGGTTAGGAACTATTGATCTACGGACTGAGTTGTAAGTCTTTGAATCTATATGCACACATCAAAAAATTTTTGAATCGCCTCGGTTGCCAGAAACTACAGAAAATTGGAATAGAGATCGACATCATTTCCGTCCTTTTTATTGCTCATGAAAACCACACATTGCATGTTGTACCACCATACAGCGATAACTTCAGAGGTGGTGTCCCAGATATCTGTACATACCGGTACCTCTAATATCCAGTAGCACGTCCTCTTGCATTGAGGCATACCTGTATTCGTCGTGGCATACTATCCACAAGTTCATCAAGGCACCGTTGGTCCAGACTGTCCCATTCTCAAAGGCGATTCGGCGCAGATCCCTCATAGTGGTTGGTGGGTCAAGTCGTCCATAAACAGCCCTTCTCAATCTATCCCAGACATGTTCGATAGGGTTCATGTCTGGAGAACATGCTGGCCAATCGGAGTCGAGCGATGTCGTTATCCTGAAGCGAGGCATTCACAAGATGTGCACGATCGGGGTGCGAATTGTTGTCTATGAAGACGAATGCCTCGCCAATATGCTGCCGCTATCGGTCGAAGGATGGCATTCACTTATTGTACAGCCGTTACGGCGCCTTCCATGACCGCCAGCGGCGTACGTTGGTCCCACATAATGTCACTCCAAAACATCAGGGAACCTCCACCTTGCTGCACACGCTGGACAGTGTGTCTAAGGCGTTCAGCCTGACCGGGTTGCCTCCAAACACGTCACCGACGATTGTCTCGTTGAAGGCAAAGGAAAATGCGACACTCACCGGTGAAGAGAAAGTGATGCCAATCCTGAGCGGTCCATTTGGCATGTTGTTGGACCCATCTGTACCGTGCTGCATGGTGTGGTGGTTGCAGATATGGACCTTGCCGTGTACGTCGGGAATGAAGTTGCGCGTCATGCAGCGTATTGCGCACAGTTTTAGTCGTAAGACGACGTCCTGTGGCTGCACGAAAAGCATTATTCAACATGGTGGCGTTGCTTTCAGGGTTAATCCCAGCCACAATCCGTAGGTAGCGGTCATCCACTGCAGTAGTAGCCCCTGGGCGGCCTGGGCGAGGCATGTAATCGACAGCTCCTATCTCTCTGTATCTCCTCCAAGTCCGAACAACAACGCCTTGGTTCACTCCGAGACGCCTGAACACCTCCCTTGTTGAGAGCCCTTTGGTTGAACTACAAACAGGAGCCGTGTACCTCCTTCCTGATGGGATGACTGAAACTGATCGGCTGTCGGACTCCCTCCGTCTAATAGGTGCTGCTCATGCGTGGTTGTTTATATCTTTGGGCGGGTTTAGTGATATCTCTGAACAGTGAAAGGGACTGTGTCTGTGATACAATATCCACAGTCAACGTCTATCTTCAGGAGTTCTGGGAACCGGGGTGATGTAAAACTTTTTTTGATGTGTGTATATTTCAACATTCCAGTTAGCAACTGACGCTGCAACTACAGAAAACAAAGTTATGAAATACTTTTACTGTTTGGTATTAGATGTAGAGAAATAGTATCTGAATTCTTAGTGCACGAACCGCATCTGTTTCTCGCTCCTGTGTCCACTAAAGACCCACACAGCGTGCAAAAGAAGTCACAACAGTACCCTGTCTGCCTGTTATTAAGGCCAAACGAGAATAATTCAGCGTTCATAGGCCATGCTCGTCCTGTTCCGTTCCCTCTAGCATAAACGCTTGTTCGTAGATACCAGCGAATGGCGATGTACATCGGTGCACTGTTTGCGAATGCTCGTTCGCTTGTGTCTGCTTCCATTCATTGCGGTGTAAACCAGGCATAAAACAAACGTAGCTGGTTTCGCGCATAAACTTTCCAGAAGCGCCGCTAAAGAGTCACCCTGCCAGAGGGATTTATCAGCGCGGCAAGCCGTAGTTAGGCGTTCGTGCGCCACAGATCACGCGTGCAGCGAAACGCCGAGGTCACGGGACGGGCAAGGAGGCCACGTGCCGCGGGCGGAATTGAGGGTCTACCACACAGCCGACATCGATCACTCGACAGCTTTCTGCAGAACTGCAGTCAGGACCTAGACGCTGACGAAAGCAGGGAAGGATAAAGAAGGCGAACAGTACGCACTTCAGCATGAAGAGGAAAAACAAGTCTATCACATCAGGCATAGATGATAGAACTGTAGATTGTCGAAGAAGCACATATTTTTAGGGATAAATATCGATTACCAGTTAACATGGAATGAGCACACAAAGACACTCGCAAAAAGAATATCACCAGCACATTACGTTCTGTCATCTGTTTGTAACAGCCAGTTTCTTGTGGTGACCTACTATTCCTACCTACACTCAGTTCTTAGTGTGGGATTCTTCTGTGGATATCGAAGGCACGAAACACAGGCGCAATTTTTGAACTTTAGAAAACGGCCATAAAAAAGCCATAAGAGTAATAACTAGAAGTGTTACTGGAGCCCATTGAAAGGAGCTATTTAGAGAACTTGGTATCCACATAAAAGCTGTGGTGGATATCAGACATAGTGTCGCGAAGTATTCCACCAGTAATCATACACATAATCATGAAACAAGAGCCAGTATGGACTTACATTTAACAAGGAAAAACAAACAAAAATCTCAAAACACAAATTTCTATCAGGAAATAGAATCCACACATATAAAAGTAGCTGTATGTATGTATGTTTCTGTGTGTGCGTGTGTGTGTGTATGTTAGACATCACGATTACAACCGAACTCAATACACATATTCCTTACTGTCAGGTAACAGTCGCTGCGGGGATAAGAACGACCTTCCTATCATAATTCAGGAGGTACGACGTCATAAACACTGAGATGCGTCAAAAACTGCCTCCTTGTGCATGACATTTAAATTTCTTACTGCTTTGCTACTAACTCTATTTGCAACATACACTGGTGTCCAAAATTAAAGCAACATCCGGAAATTTAGCAAATTAGCGTTTATTTTGCTGCAAAACAGTCTAAACAAGTGATTTTGTTGTTGTTGTGGTCTTCAGACCAGAGACTGGTTTGATGCAGCTTTCCATGCTACTTTGTCCTGTGCAAGCTTTTTCATTTCCAAGTACCTACTGCACCCTACACCCTTCTGAATCTGCTTAGTGTATTCATATCTTGGTCTCCCTCTACGATTTTTACCCTCCACGCTGCCCTCCAATGCTAAATTTGTGATCCCTTGATGCCTCAAAAAATGTCCTACCAACCGATCCCTTCTTCTAGTCAAGTTGTGCCACAAACTTCTCTTCTCCCCAATCCTATTCAATACCTCCTCATTAGATACGTGATCTACCCACTTTATCTTCAGCATTCTTCTGTAGCACCACATTTCGAAAGCTTCTATTCTCGTCCATACTAGTTATCGTCCATGTTTCACTTCCATGCATGGCTACACTCCATACAAATACTTTCAGACACGACTTCCTGACACTTAAATCTATACTCGAAGTAAACAAATTTCTCTTCTTCAGAAACGCTTTTCTTGCCATTGCCAGTCTGCATTTTATATCCTCCCTACTTCGACTATCATCAGTTATTTTGCTCCCAAATAGCAAAACCCCTTTACTACTTTAAGTGTCTCATTTCCTAATCTAATTTCCTCAGCATCACCTGATTTAATTCGACTACATTCCTTGTTTTGATTTTGTTGATGTTCATCTTATAGCCTCCTTTCAAGACACTGTCCATTCCGTTCAGCTACTCTTCCAGGTCCTTTGCTGTCTCTGACAGAATTAAAATGTCATACGACAAACCTCAAAGCTTTTATTTCTTATCCATGGATTTTAATTCGTACTTCAAATTTTTCTTTTGTTTTCTTTACTGCTTGCTCAATGTATGGATTGAATAACATCGGGGATAGGCTACAACCCTGTCTCACTCCCTTCCCAACCGCTGCTATTCTTTCACGCCCCTCGACTCTTATAACTGCCATCTGTTTTCTGTACAAATCGTAAATAGCCTTTGTATTGCCTCGTGTGTTCCAACATTTGTACGGAATCCAAACTGATCTTCCCCGAGGTCGGCTTCTACCAGTTTTTCAATTCGTCTGTAAAGAATTCGTGACAGTATTTTGCAGCTGTGTCTTATTAAACTGATAGTTTGGTAATTTTCACACCTGCTTTCTTTGGGATTGGAAATGTTATATTCTTCTTGATGTCTGAGGGTATTTCGCCTGTCTCATACATCTTGCTCACCAGATGGTAGTGTTTTGTCAGGGCTTGCTCTCCCAAGGCTGTCAGTAGTTCTAATGGATTGTTGTCTACTCCCGGGGCGTTGTTTCGACTAAGGTTTTCCAGTACTCTGTCAAATTCTTCACTCAGTATCATATCTCCCATTTCATCTGCACTTACGTCCATTTCTTCCATTTCCATAATATTGCCCTCAAGTACATCGCCCTTGTATAGACTATCTATATACTCCTTCCCCCTTTCTGCTTTCCCTTATTTGCTCAGAACTGGTTTCCCATCTGAGCTCGTGACATTCATACAAGGGGTTATCTTCTCACCAAAGGTCTCTTTAATTTTCCTGTAGGCAGTATCTATTTACTCCGAGCGACATATGTCTCTACATCCTCACATTTATCCTCTAGCCATCCCTGCTTAGGCATGTTGCATTCCTGTCGATCTCATTTTTGAGACGTTTGTATTCCTTTTTGCCTGCTTCATTTACTGCATTTTTATATTTTCTTCTTTCATCAATAAAATTCATTATCTCTTCTGTTACTCTAAGGTTTCTACTAGCCCTCGTCTTTTTACCTACTTGATCCTCTGCTGCCTTCACTATTTCGTCTCTCAGGGCTACCCATTCTTCTTCTACTGTATTTCTTTCCCCTGTTCTTGTCAAACGTTCCGTAATGCTCTCTCTGAAATACTCTACAGCCTCTGGTTCTTTCAGTTTATCTAGGTCCCACCTCTTAAATTTTCACCTTTTTGCAGTTTATTCAGTTTTATCTACAGTTCATAACCAGTAGATTGTGGACAGTATCCACATCTACCCCTGGAAGAGTCTTAAAATTTAAAACCTGGTTCCTAAATCTCTGTCTTATCATTAGACTCGTATAATCTATCTGAAACCTTCCAGTGTCTCCAGGACTTTTCCACGTGTACAGCCTTCTTTCATGATTCTTAAACCAGGTTTTTTTGCTATGATTAAGTTATGCTCTGTGCAAAATTCTACCAGGCGGCTTCCTCCTTACTCCATTCCATATTCACCTACTACTTTTCCTTCTCTTCCTTTTCCTACTATCGAATTCCAGTCCCCCATGACTATTAAATTTTAGTCTCCCTTCACTATCTGAATAATTTCTTTTATCTCTCATACATTTCTTCAATCTCTTCGTCGTCTGCGGAGCTAGTTGACATATAAACTTGTACTACTGTGGTAGGTGTGGGCTTCGTGTCTATCTTGGCTACAATAATGCGTTACCATGCTGTTCGTAGTAGCTTACTCACGGTCCTATTTTTGATTGATTATTAAACCTACTCCTGCATTACTCCAATTTGATTTTGTATTTATAACCCTGTATTCACCTCACCAGAAGTCTTGTTCCTCCTGCCACCGAATTTCACTAATTCCCACTATATCTAACTTTAACCTATCCATTTCTCTTTTTAAATTTTCTAACCTACCTGCCCGATTAAGGGACCTGACATTCCACCTCCGATCAGTAGAATGGCAATTTTCTTTCTCCTGATAACGACGTCCTCTTGAGTAGTCCCTGCCCGGAGATCCGAATGGTGGACTATTTTACCTCCAGAATATTTTACCCAAGAGGACGCTATAATCATTTAATTATACAGTAAAGCTGCATGCCCTCTGAAAAATTTACGGCTGTAGTTTCCCCTTGCTTTCAGCCGTTTGCAGTACTAGCACAGCAACGCCGTTTTGGTTAGTGTTACAAGGCCAGATCAGTCAATCATCCAGACTGTTTGCCCCGGCAACTACCGAAAAGGCTGCTGCCCCTCTTCAGGAACCACACGTTTGTGTGGCCTCTCAACCGATACCCCTCCGTTGTGGTTGCACCTCCGGTACGGCTATCTGTATCGCTGAGGCACGCAAGGCTTCCCACCAACGGCAAGGTCCATGGTTCATGGCGGGAGGAAACAGGTGATAGTAAAGTAGAGACAATGTAAAGAACACAGAACGTAAACAACTGCAACATGCATAACGGCAGACAAAAATTGTCTTCGTTTTTTTCCAACTTAACGGATTTGCACACACATTCCGCCAACTAGTTAATGTGCTCAGCATGGGGCGCTACCACGTCTGGCTGCAGTACAGGCCCGGCAACGACGGGGCATGTTGTGAGTGATGCCCTCAATCTCATGTTGAGGCAATAATGCCCATTCTTACTGTACAGCTGCTCGCAAGTCTTGGGGAGTGGCTGGTGAATGCTGACGCTTCCCTAGCGTTTCCCACACATGCTGCATGTGATTCAAATCGGGAGAGCGAGCGGGCCACGCCATGCATGCAGTATCTTGCGTTTCCAAGGAAACATCAACCGCCCGCGCTCTATGAGGTCGACCGTTCTCGTCCAGGAATACGAGGTATAGACCCACAGCACCGCGCAACAACCGCACACTAGGTCCCAAAATCTCCCCCGATGCCTGACAACAGTTAAACCTTACAGTACAGTTTTATGAAGCGGTGTTCAAGTGTTAAACACAATCCCTGCCCACAGCATTAAGGATCCTCCTCGATATCGTTCTCTTTCCGCAATGTTTGGATTCCGAAACCGTCTTCCACGTTCACTCCAGATGCGATTGCATCGAGAATCACTCTCCAGACCAAATCGGGACTCATCTACGAACATTGGCCCACTGTTCGACTGTCCCGGTGTCATGTTGACGACTCTAGAGTGATCTAGACGTTACGTTCTGTGAAGCTTCATCAGAGGTACACATTAAGTAGGTCTCCGACAGTAAAGGGCCGCGCTGTCTGAGGCGCTGTAGCCATGGACTGTGCGGCTGGTCACGGCGGAGGTTCGAGTCCTCCCTCGGGCATGGGAGTGTGTGTGTGTCCTTAGGATAATTTAGGTTAAGTAGTGTGTAAGCTTAGGGACTGATGACCTTAGCAGTTAAGTCCCATAAGATTTCACACACATTTGAACATTTGACAGTAAAGGTACCTCTGCCGAGGCCTTCTGTGCACCGTTTGTCTCGATACAACACGTCCAGTGTATGCTGCGAGGTCAGATGCTAGTTGCAGTGCAGTACTAAGGCGGTATCGTCGTGCCCTTACGGCCAAATAACAGTCCTCTCCTTTTGATATCACACCTGGTCTGCCATGCCCTGGTTTCGGGATATACACTCCTGGAAATGGAAAAAAGAACACATTTACACCGGTGTGTCAGACCCACCATACTTGCTCCGGACACTGCGAGAGGGCTGTACAAGCAATGATCACACGCACGGCACAGCGGACACACCAGGAACCGCGGTGTTGGCCGTCGAATGGCGGTAGCTGCGCAGCATTTGTGCACCGCCGCCGTCAGTGTCAGCCAGTTTGCCGTGGCATACGGAGCTCCATCGCAGTCTTTAACACTGGTAGCATGCCGCGACAGCGTGGACGTGAACCGTATGTGCAGTTGACGGACTTTGAGCGAGGGCGTATAGTGGGCATGCGGGAGGCCGGGTGGACGTACCGCCGAATTGCTCAACACGTGGGGCGTGAGGTCTCCACAGTACATCGATGTTGTCACCAGTGGTCGGCGGAAGGTGCACGTGCCCGTCGACCTGGGACCGGACCGCAGCGACGCACGGATGCACGCCAAGACCGTAGGATCCTACGCAGTGCCGTAGGGGACCGCACCGCCACTTCCCAGCAAATTAGGGACACTGTTGCTCCTGGGGTATCGGCGAGGACCATTCGCAACCGTCTCCATGAAGCTGGGCTACGGTCCCGCACACCGTTAGGCCGTCTTCCGCTCACGCCCCAACATCGTGCAGCCCGCCTCCAGTGGTGTCGCGACAGGCGTGAATGGAGGGACGAATGGAGACGTGTCTTCAGCGATGAGAGTCGCTTCTGCCTTGGTGCCAATGATGGTCGTATGCGTGTTTGGCGCCGTGCAGGTGAGCGCCACAATCAGGACTGCATACGACCGAGGCACACAGGGCCAACACCCGGCATCATGGTGTGGGGAGCGATCTCCTACACTGGCCGTACACCACTGGTGATCGTCGAGGGGACACTGAATAGTGCACGGTACATCCAAACCGTCATCGAACCCATCGTTCTACCATTCTAGACCGGCAAGGCAACTTGCTGTTCCAACAGGACAATGCACGTCCGCATGTATCCCGTGCCACCCAACGTGCTCTAGAAGGTGTAAGTCAACTACCCTGGCCAGCAAGATCTCCGGATCTGTCCCCCATTGAGCATGTTTGGGACTGGATGAAGCGCCGTCTCACGCGGTCTGCACGTCCAGCACGAACGCTGGTCCAACTGAGGCGCCAGGTGGAAATGGCATGGCAAGCCGTTCCACAGGACTACATCCAGCATCTCTACGATCGTCTCCATGGGAGAATAGCAGCCTGCATTGCTGCGAAAGGTGGATATACACTGTACTAGTGCCGACATTGTGCATGCTCTGTTGCCTGTGTCTATGTGCCTGTGGTTCTGTCAGTGTGATCATGTGATGTATCTGACCCCAGGAATGTGTCAATAAAGTTTCCCCTTCCTGGGACAATGAATTCACGGTGTTCTTATTTGAATTTCCAGGAGTGTAGTTTCGGTCTCTATAGACTGTCGCCACATCCGAGAGGCAACAGAACGTTTCGCATTAAGCCATCGGGCTACATCAGTTAGCGACTCTCCTGTTTCCAGTCTTCCCATGGCCCTCCACCGCAGAGAGGCTGGTAGGTGTCTTCTCTTGTCCGTACTGCACCGTCTGTGACTGTGTACACAGCGACTGTGGATCTGAGACTATCCGGCAAACACTACCCCGTTTGAAGGTGCCCTGACGTCATCGTTGACGTGGTTTTCCATTGATTGGAATGCCATCTTCCATGAAGAACACGAGTGTATGGACATCTGTTGACATTTTGTATGGTTATACCGTGAATTAAACACAACACGGGGAAATAGCGGTTTGTTGCTATAATTTTGGACCCCAGTGTATTTCGCAAGCAGTATTCACATATGCCGCTGAATGTACCTACACAAATATATCACTCTACGACACATAGTTCAAGAGATATGACGACATAAAAAGTGAGATGCGTGAACAAATGCCGCATCATGCACGAAGTTTTAATTAATTTATTTTTTACTACAAATAGACTCCTACTGTAGAGTCAACGAATTCCCTGACACGTGATAGCGCTTTTGACAGCTTTCAGCTGCGAAGGACAAACGGCTGTAGATGAAAACAATAGCCGTCTATAGACCTATTAAGAGGCATCGCCTCAGAGACGTTTACAAAACCACGTTGTAGACACGCGAAGCAGCTGGACCTAGCGTACAGAAACAGGCCGGAGTCTTTGTAAGACAGTTTCATAATTTCAAGTGTATTTTCACGAATACTTGGAAATGAAATTCGGTCGATATTATACTACAAACATAGTTTTTTGTGTTTGTTTCTAACAGAATATTGGCAATGCCGGGTTTGTCAGTTGGTTGTATAATAAATTGGCCAAGGAAATGAAATGCATTACTAAAAAGCACTTATTAAAAAAAACCGGATAAAACATTCTTCATAACGTATGCATACTGCAAGATTACAGATTACTTGGAGGACTCAAAGTAATGGGTAATAGTGATAGATGTTAACTACAACACCCTGTCGCATTTAAATACATTATCACGGGTTACTGCTTATGCAAGAAAGTCGTGAGTCTGGATCTACAGTGCACGGCCGACCACCTGACATAGCCTTATAGAGCCTTGTGCATATCTGTATTTCATGGTACTGATTTTTTATTGTCTTACAGTGACAACTCCTGTATCATTGTGAGATAACCCTTGGATGAAACAGGTAAATAAAAAACAATAAATAGTAAGATTATCGGTTGTGGTCCCGTAGACGACGAGGTCATCAGAGACAGGCTGCCAAAGCGGATTACGTTAGGAAATTGACCGTGTCGTGTCCAAAGCAGACTCCGGCATTTGCTTTAAGCGATGTAGTGTAACCACGAAAAACCTGAATGTCGATGACCGGACGGAGATATGGACCGACGTCTTCGCCCACCTCTCAAAAATGGTTCAAATGGCTTTGAGTACTACGGGACTTAACATCTCAGGTCATCAGTCCCCTAGAACTTACAACTACTTAAACCCAACTAACCTAAGGACATCACACACATCCATGCCCGAGTCATTATTCCAACCTGCGACCGTAGCAGCAGCGCGGTTCCGGATGGAAGCGCCTAGAACCGCTCGCTCACAACGGCCGGCTCGCCCACCGCCTCCGCCGTTTCGAATACTGGTGGTGGACGAAATTTTCAGTGACGGCGTTCCACCGGCAACGGGAGGAGAGACTGTGTGAAGTTCCTGATAACAAGACTCTGCGCAAGCGCTCTGGATTGTGGCACTGTTAATGGGTATTTTTAATAAAGAAAATAAATTTCCTATATGGGTCGGCGATCATTGTGAATGAATAAAACCGTCTAGATTGCTTACAAATTTCTTTATTTTTTACGCCGTTTCTGCTATTGTCATTATAAGATATCTGCAGCTAAGATTAAAGGAACAGACAGAGCGAGGGACGTTTGTTATGCAACATCAAGCTGAAAAAGATAAAAAATTAAAAAGTTAAAAAATATTTTTAAAAAGTTCACATAAGAAATTAAATATTCTGCAAGTTTTAAGGTTTTATTAAGTGAACGTTTTTAAAACTATTTTTTAACTTTTTAATTTACTATCTTTGGGCGTGTCGCACTTTACGTTTCTTTAATATTAACTGCAGATATCTGGTGACGGCAGTAGCTGAAACGGAGTAATAAATAAAGAAACTGATGAAGTGATCTAGACGATTTTACTCACAAAAAATATGTTAATGGTGATCTGTCCACCGGATGGGGACGTTAAGCTTGGCTTTGCAGCCATCTGAGAGTGACATGTTGAGTGTTGGCACAGTTTTCGACGACTTTCTTTCTCTCATCATAGCGACACAATGGTGACATTAGTCTCTACAGGCAGTTACCTTCACGAAATACATCTGGAAGAAGGTCAGCTTGGATTCCAGGGAAATGTAGAAACACATGAGGCAGTATTGAGCGTACTACTTGTCTTAAAAAGGAGATTGTACGAGATTTAGAAGAAAAAAGCTTTAGACATGGTTGCTTGAAATGCACTCTTCGAATTACTGAAGTTATAAGAGGTAAAATACAGGTAACGAAAAGACATCTCCGACATGGACAGAAACCAAAGTGCAGTCATGGAGGAAATTGCATGGGTAAAATTTGCAGAAAGAGAGATCAAGGCACAAGTAATAGGTTGAAGTGGATGTAAGATGCAGTAGTTATGCAAAGATGCGCGGGTTAGATTAGCTGGGAGAGCTGCATATAACTTGTCTCCGGACTGAAGACCTAAACATCAAAAAGACACGTCATACGTAAGGGTCGAAGACGTGTTAGTTAGAAAAGTTTGCTCCACACCGTGACCCAAATGGAGTAATAATAATAATAAGCATAATAATAATCACGATTAGTCTCAGAGTACCACGCGATTACCGACCAGGGGCCTTGTCATCCTTTGCCACATGACGTCATTTGGATGTGATAAGGATGGGCATGTAGTAACAGTTACACTCTCCATGGTGTTCTCAGTTTTCCTGTAACAACACTATACCTCTGCTACCTAATATTTGTATTATAAAAAAAAGAAAAAGAAAAAAGAGTGCGAGAGATATCGAAGACTCATAGAGAAGAACAGATATTGTTGTTCAGAATGTGTGTGAATTCCTAAGGGACCAAACTGCTGAGTTCATCGGACCCTAGTCTTACGCACTACTTAAACTAACTTTTGCTAAGAACAAAACACACACCCATGCCCGATGGAGTGAGGGAGGAGTCGAACCTCCGGCGGGAGGGGCCTCGCAGTCCGTGACATAGCGCCTTAAACCGCGCGGCCACTAGGATCGGCAGAATATTGTTGTTGATGCTTTCTTCCGTACGTCACTCTTCCCTTGTAAGATAAGGGTAATATCGATTGCTACAAGTGTGAACGACTAGTAAGTTGTTTCGCATTATGTTTTGCGGAGTACTTGTTGCAAGTGAGACTTACCTTCTCAGCCGTTCCCATCCTCAGTGGGGCTGTCATTGCGGTGGCCCAAAAACATCGCAGGCGGCGACGGCCTATGGCTGCGGTGTGTCCTGTAACGAGAATAAGAGCAAAGGATGACGCGAGACGTACCGTGGGAAAGAGTTTGCATAGGCTGTTCTTTTCCTAGGAAAACAGTGAGATCATGAACTCTGCATCCATGGTAAAACGCTGGAGCGAGTGACGCATTTACAACACCTCGCCTCTGTCACAAGCTGCAAAGAGTGTAAGGATGTAAGAAAAGCTAAGCAAACATTTATCATAGATTCCAATACTTTAGTTTCAGTTAGGTCCACAGACTTCACACATTGTCTGAATGACAACATTCTGCCGTTATGACTGTTAGTGGCTCCATTAAAACATCGCTATACAGTTTCGTTTTATCCAGTATACTATAATAACATTCCTGGCGATTCTATTATCAGGACATTTAAACAACACAAAAGAAATAGAAATTCTTAAAAAAGCAGAAAAATGAATAGTCCTCCAAACATAACTCGAAAAAATGAAATACATGTGTATCAACAACTTTGCACTCAAAATCCTGAAAATCGAGGAAGTTTATCAGATCAAGCAATTAGGGGAATGCGAGCCAGTAGCGAGCCAGTGGGTGTGTTGGACCTTCCATCGAGCTACGGACCCCCTTGAAGATGTCTCCCGCAGTCGGAGACGAAACGTTGGGAATCGACACAGAATTCATCAACCGACCACGGCATAACAGCCCGGATAATTATAATGGACATGAAATTATAATGGACAATTAGGGGAATGTATTACATATCCACAGAATGAAATTACACGAATTAATGTACACACACCCCCCAGTTTTATTGACTCTTCATTCGTTACTATTTCGAAGCGAACTGGAAACATAATTTTTTTTTTTTGCATATAAAGCGATGGCTCTTGCCACCACGTTGTCCAGGGGAGAATGTTGGGGAAGAAGAAAGAAATCTACGGTTTCGGGTACCGTTGACATCGTGGTTATTAGAAACATAGCCGAGGTTGGGAATATTTGAAGGATGGAGAAGGAAATCGGACTTGCCCTTTCAAAGGAACCACCCGGTATTTGCCAGGAGCGCTTTGAGGAAATCATGGAAAACGTAAATCTGAATAAAAGGATCCGATTTTAAGTGTCGTCCTCCCGAATGCGAGCCCAGTCCACTGAGGAGGCTGAGTTCCGAGAAAGAAAGATCTTAGGCAACTGGAAACATCAGAAATTAATTTCCTCCGACGAATAAAACGTCGCAGCAGAGAAAATAAATTCATAAAAATTTACGTAAGGGATAGAATTAGCTCTGAAATATTTAACAGAGAAAGGTGCACAAAACAGAAAAAACGGGTGGAGCGTTGCCAGAGATCAGGACCTCAAAGTAAGTCTTTGTGGAGAAGTACAGTGGGACTCTGAGGGTAATATGGCGAGAGCGCAACAGGCTTACCTTAGCCCAAACCTAGCAGGCCACAAGTAGAAGAAGAAGAATTAGAAATTTTAATATTAACTAGTTGTGTCTTGTGTTTGGATACCATCTATCAAACACAACTTATATTCTGTGCAAGTGGAGTTCATTACAGAGAGAGATACACCAGGTTAGTTTGTTTTGTCAGTGATTCAGAGTGCTTTTATTACGGTACACCGATAATTTTTACTTCAAATTTAAGCTGAATGAGAGTCAGAATGGATTTCAAAGCCCGTGATTTATCGTAAAGTGTTACATTCTGTCTTTTAATTTACCTGCAAAAATTAGTGTTGTTTTGTACCGACAAATTTTTGCGCTTTAAATATTCGTTTATTTATTCTCTATTTTGACTTTCAGCAACTTGAGAACTCAGACACTTAATAATATTACATTGAACCAGACAAGCATAAAACAATTAGATTTAGTACAGATAACTGCCATAAATGAATATTAGGTATATTAAATTATATTCCAGAGACATAACAAGTCTAAACTTTATCTATGATTACGGTATATTGATAACTTTTACTTATGGACCGTCTGACAGCAACTGAATTGAACACAATTTTAGTGCCATACGCGTTTCGCCTTTATTTTCTGCAAGGCATCATCAGTGGCCTGGAATATGTACATATGTTAGCTATTTTATTTACATTTTTGTGACTGTGCCTATAGGTTATAAACAGTTCTGGTGGTTGATATTTCCTATTAAGTAGTAATGTTTTGAACTGTACTTACAGGTTGCGTGCACAGTTTCTTACATATTACGCTCCTGTTGCATTTTTGGTGTTGTTGTTCTTGTTATGAACGCCAATTTGCGGTTTTTTCCACATTCCACAGCACTATGCACTGAACGCTTGTTTTAATGCAATGTTTTGGTTTCTGTTGCTGACTGTCAAATGTTTCTGACAAAGATCAAATATTATTGCCAAACTTATGACCGTAACTATTGAAGTATCTGTTGTCTGTTCGTGTATGCATTTGTGTGTGCGTTTGTGTATGTGTGTGTGTTTTTTGGTGTGATATTAATTTTATTTTATTTTTTTATTTTACGTTTTTTTTGTTTTTTTGTTTTTGTCCTGTGTGTGTGTGTGTGTGTGTGTGTGTGTGTGTGTGTGTTTTGGTGTGATATATATTTTTTTGTGCTGTGTGTGTATGTGTGTGTGTGTGTGTGTGTGTGTGTGTGTGTCTGTATTTTGGTGTTATATAAATGTGAAAGTTTTCTTGCATTTGTATAAGATGTTTGTCATGGTTGCTTATTCTCATTATTTTCATTTCTTGTTCCATACACACACACACACACACACATTCACAAACGCACACACAAATGCATACACGAAGAGATACTTCAATAGTTACACTCATAAGTTTGGCAATAATATTTGATCTTTGGCAGAAACATTTGACAGTCGGCAACAGAAACCAAAACATTGCATTAAAACAAGCGTTCAGTGCATAGTGCTGTGGAATGTGGAAAAAACCGCAAATTGGCGTTCATAACAAGAACAACAACACCAAAAATGCAACAGGAGCGTAATATGTAAGAAACTGTCCACGCAACCTGTAAGTACAGTTCAAAACATTACTACTTAATAGAAAATACCAACCACCAGAACTGGTCATAACCTATAGGCACAGTGACAAAAATGTAAATAAAATAGCTAACATATGTACATATTCCAGGCCACTGATGATGCCTTGCAGAAAATAAAGGCGAAACGCGTATGGCACTAAAATTGTGTTCAATTCAGTTGCTGTCAGACGGTCCATAAGCAAAAGTTATCAATATACCGTAATATTACATGCAACTGAGGAAGACAGGACTACAAAAGTTGAAGATGTTTATCTATCATAGTGAATACAGGCCGAAAGAATGAATTAAAATTTTTACCAAGGCCCAGGTTCGAACCATTGCTTCGGCCTGTATTCATTGTCATAAATATTAGGCATTGTACAAGGTGTCCCACGAGCAATAGTCAATGTTGAGGGATATGACAGAAACGATTATTCCGAACAAAATCGTGTAGTAAACATTGTATGTAGAATGCACATCTTAACCCTAACATCCCATTTGCGTTCTCAGAGACCGCTATCGTTTATTGTTGCTCTCTTGCAAATGGGTAGGGTTGGTGTAGGTGATTACAGCATTGTGTAGTTGTTCTTTCCATAAACTGCAGTGCTTTCCTTTGTCAGCAGCCACTTGAAAGTGAAGTGGATCGATACTATTACTGCTTCATTCGTGTTGGTACTTTGCGTGATGGATTCAGTAGCCAGGTCTTCGTCTACCGTTCGTGTTACAGACTCTGACTTCGAGGATACTGTTTTAAAATAGACTGTGACAACGAAACTGAAAGTGAACATAATTCAAAATCTGGACAGTGTGAAAGCGAAGGCAAATTTGTTTTGCCACCTGCGAATTCCTTGAATGAAACAAGTGATCAGGGTGATGGAGACAGAAGCGGAGACACTGACTTCTTTGCTAAACATTCTGCTAGAAACATATTTGGTCGAAACAAATATGGCTGATCGTCAAAGCCTCTTCTCAAGCGATCTCGTGTTCGGCAACAGTACGTCATCCGTTTGCCGACAGTGCTACCGCCTGCTCAGGTACGCAATAACCCAGATCTTCGTACTATTTGGAATTTGCTTATGACTGATGATATTTTGAGTATCACACTGAAATGGACTAATGGAAAAATAAACGAAGAAAAGCCTGAAAATGGTCCAAATGTTTCTTATGAAGCCGATTTATGTGAACTAAAAGCATTTTCGGTTTACTGTTTTATTCAGCTCATTTCAAATCCAACATAGAAGATTAAAAATCATGTTATGCCACAGATGGTACTGGACGTGATATATTTAGATTCGCTATAGCCAGAAATCGTTTTGGTACACTCCTAACATACTTGAGATTCGATGATCCTGAAGCCCGTTTTGAGGGGCAAGCGAAACGACCCTATGGCTCCAGTGTTAGAAATTAATATAAAATTTATAGACAACTGTCAAATGTTGCACAGTATGGATGAATGAGCATGTTGGTATTATTTCGTAGCAAATGAAGATTCAAAATTTCATTCCAAACAAACCATGCAAGCAAGGCTTGAAAGTTATATGCCTCACTGATGCTAGCACTGGTTGTCTCTTTAATGCAATGTTTATACAGGAAGGGATCCAGAGGGAAAAAAAATCTAAGCGCCGTGGAAGAAAAGTTCGATAACCCAACTCAGGCTATTAATAGTTAAAGCACTTGAACGGACTAGCCGCTGTATTACTGCAGACAACTGGTCTATCTCTATCAAGTTAGCAGCACAAGTCTCAGATAAAGAGGACTAACGGACATGGGAAAGTTGAATAAAAGATAAATACAAGAAGAATTCTTATCTGTGAGAAGCAAGGAAATCGGTTCTGCAATGTGTGCTTCCTCACATGGTTCAAATGGCTCTGAGCACTATGGGACTCAACTTCTGAGGTCATTAGTCCCCTAGAACTTAGAACTAGTTAAACCTAACTAACCTAAGGACATCACAAACATCCATGCCCGAGGCAGGATTCGAACCTGCGACCGTAGCGGTCTTGCGGTTCCAGACTGCAGCGCCTTTAACCGCACGGCCACTTCGGCCGGCTTCCTCACATAACTCTAGTTTCATTTGTGCCGAAAAAGGGTAGGGTAGTGATTCTAATATCGTCTGCGCAACATGATGAATACAAAGATCACCATGCAGGTAAACCAGAAATAATTTCGTACTACAATCACACTAAACGTGATGTACATGCTCTACATGAGAAGTGTGCCAAGTATTCAACTGCACGACGTACCCAGCGATGGCACTACTTTTCAGAGTATTGAACATAAGTGTGGCGAATGCCTTTATCCTTCCTCCAAAGATACTACTCAGATCAGCCGATTTAATGTTTTTTTGAAGAAGCTTGCATACACATGGGTGACACCACAAATGGAAAAGCGACTGAACAACTCTTATATATCTCGTGAACTTCGCGCATCCATTCTCTGTGTTTTGGGTGTAGCAGAACCAAGAGCAGAAATTGTTCGTAGAACGGTTGGAAAAACGCAAAACATGGTCCACTCGCGACCCAAAAAAGACGAGGAAGACTTCTTATTCCTAAGGATATTTTCGTTCTGTCGTTGCAATTACAAGAAATACGTGTTTTATTCACCAGACGCGTTTCGCTTCATTTAGGTAAAGCATCATCAGTGGTCCTTAATTAAAAATGGTTCAAATGGCTCTGAGCACTATGGGACTTAACTTCTGAGGTCATCAGTCTCCTAGAACTTAGAACTACTTTAACCTAACCAACCTAAGGACATCTCACACATCCATGCCCCTGGCAGGATTCGAACCTGCGACCGTAGCAGTCGCGCGGTTCCGGACTGGGCGCCTAGAACCGCTCCGCCACCGCGGCCGGCTGTCCTTAATTAAAGATATTTATAACTGATTTGTATTTAAGGTCGAAAAATATTTCGTTAACAATATATTGCTTTTTACTTATTAAGTAAAAAGCAAGATATTGTTAACGAAATGTTTTTCATCTTGAAAACAAATCAGACTATAAATATCTTTAACGCGTCTGGTGAGAAAACACCATTTTCTTGTAGTTACAGCGACAGAACGAAAATACCCCTAGGAGTTCCTAAAGAGTTCTTATGTTGAACATTTTTACAAGAAGGCAATCTGCCTTGAAAGCTCTACATAAATTTGCAGAACGTGCAAAGAAAATTTCTGAGAAAGAAACTAAAAACGACAAAAGTACTAGTGTAATATTTATTTTTTAATGTTGTATGGGACTCTCTTACGTTTTTATTATTACATGCATAATAAAAATATAGCAGAAAGTAAAATCAGGAGAGCAGGGTATGTGAGATTTTATAGCTTTAACATTATCATGTAATGTTACTTCACTTTGCTCAGTTTTCTACTTAAATACGTATTCTTTTCTTAAAAATAAATTTCAAATTTATTTTAATATATTTTCTGTGTGGTACTAATGTAACATTTTATACAAAAAGCTGAATTTTCTCACTGATATTTCTGAAAGCAATTTTTTAGCCGATTTAAGCATAGCGGTCTGTCAGACCGCATCTGGGACAGTATGTCACAAAAAATTACCAGGGAAGCTAAGGGTAAACAGCTATGAGCGCTTCTCCATCTTTGCTGTTGTGAAACACGTCTACTAAACAAGTGTTCATAGCTCTTAAGAGCCGGGCGAGGTGGCCGAGCGGTTCTAGGCGCTACAGTCTGGAACCGCGCGACCGCTACGGTCGCAGGTTCGAATCCTGCCTCGGGCATGGATGTGTGTGATGTCCTTAGGTTAGTTAGGTTTCAGTAGTTCTAATTTCTAGGGGACTGATGACCTTAGAAGTTAAGTCCCATAGTGCTCAGAGCCATTTGAACCATTTGAAGCTATTAAGATATGCATTTTACGGTCCATGTTTACTAGACAATTTTTTTTTCTTTTCTTTTTTTAATTCCCCCCAAAATAAAGCAAAGAGCTTGCAGGAGAAGAGATTTGTTTCACAGCATCGAAGGTGAAAAAGTGGTCGTAGCTCTTAAAGGATATGCATTCTACAGCCCATGTTTTTTAGACATGCTTCGAATGTTCGTTCCTGTCCTATCCCTGGATATTCACCACTCCTTCTGGGACAGCCCGTATAAAAAGGTTAACAACTTTTCCTTTTCAGTGTTTATCTGTCGTACAGTGTTTGCTGTTTCCTTTATACGAAAATTTTTTTTTATTCTTTTTGGCCGTATGAGTTTCCTAGCGGCACAGTTGACAGTCAGTGAGGAAAGCCGTGTGTGGTGGCACCTGTCTGTTTATCGTGTGAACTTTTTTCTGTGTGTTATCGTATTTTAGCCTTTTGTGTATCGTATCTTCATCTTCTAAACGCCAGGCCTTGTCGCCACAACCATATTTGTCTCTCCTCAAATAGAGACGCCTGCGTGATTGCGGTTGTTGCTTAGATAAAGATAGATCTCTGTACACCTCGGTTCTGGGGTCTGCTAGAATAACTTTACATTAGTAAGAAAAGAGACATTTAATTTTATTAAGGTTAACAGCCATTTTTTACATGAGATTCAGTCTTAAAACAAAAGAACAACACGTTATTTAAATATCTCAATGAACTACTGTCGCAGTCAGATAAACTGGTATCTTTCATCGCCAGCGTATTAAATGAACGCAAGTTGCCAAATTCAATTACTTCCTGATTATTGATGTTATAAGCTTGCAACTATGTTTAAAATTATGGAACCACGCAATAGTTGCAGTGTTAGGTCGAATGAATCCACAGAACTGACCTTTCTCTTTACTACCTATTGACCACTCGATTTGCCAACTGGTATAGGATGTTTTCCCTGCTTAATTTCAGAAGCAACAGGGGATATGTACAAATGTACAAGCGTTCAACGTACGGTTGTGCTACATACGTAATTTAGTACCTGATGATGGAATATACGCTCTGAAACACATAGCGATTAACTACAATGCAAAATAAGGCTCGTAGCTTTTTCTTTTAAACTGTCATGACTGAATATCTTTCTTTGTGAAATATTCACGATAACAGACGTACAGTTGCATATAAGATAGCAAATCGAACACGGAAGTGACATATGAGAGAAAAATGTGCTTAATTTTTTCAGTGAACCCATCTACAGCTTTTTATTCCAGCATTTTCATCTCGCTTTAAGCGTTACAGTCGTCGACGCTAGTTCTCCAGTATTATTTTCTGTTTATTCATTGTACACTACTGGCCATTAAAATTGATACACCACGAAGATGACGTGCTACAGACGCGAAATTTAACCGACAGGAAGAAGATGCTGTGATATGAAAATGATTAGCTTTTCAGAGCATTTACACAAGGCTGGCGCCGGTGGCGACACCTACAACGTGCTGACATGAGGAAAGTTTCCAACCTGTTTCTCATACACAAAAAGCAGTTGACCGGCGTTGCCTGGTGAACCGTTGTTGTGATGCCTCGTGTAAGGAGGAGAAATGCGTACCATCACGTTTCCTACTTTGATAAAGGTCGGATTGCAGCCTATCGCGATTGTGGTTTATCGTATCGCGACATGGCTTCTCGCGTTGGTCAGGATCCAATGACTGTTAGCAGAACATGAAATCGGTGGGTTCAGGAGGGTAATACGGAACGCCGTGCTGGATCCCAACAGCCTCGTATCACTAGTAGTCGAGATGACAGGCATTTTGTCCGCATGGCTGTAACGGATCGTGCAGCCACGTCTCGATCCCTGACTCAACAGATGGGGACGTTCGCAAGACAACAACCATCTGCATGAACAGTTCGACGACGTTTGCAGTGGCATGAACTATCAGCTCGGAGGCCATCGCTGCGGTTACCATTGATGCTGCATCACAGACAGAGCGCCTGTGATGGTGGACTCAACGACGAACCTGGGTGCTCGAATGGCAAAACGTCATTTTTTCGGATGAATCCAGGTTCTGTTTACAGCATCATGATGGTCGCATCCGGGTTTGGCGACATCGCGGTGAACGCACATTGGAAGCGTGTATTCGTCATCGCCATACTGGCGTATCACCCGGCGTGTTGGTATGGGGTGCCATTGGTTACACGTCTCGGTCACCTCTTGTTCGCACTGACGGCACTTTGAACAGTGGACGTTATATTTCAGATGTGCTACGACCCGTGGCTCTACGCTCCATTCGATCGCTGCGAAACCCTACATTTCAGCAGGATAATGCACGACCGCAAGTTGCAGTTCCTGTACGGGCCTTTATGAATAAAGAAAATGTTGGACTGCTGCCCTGGCCAGCACATTCTCCAGATCTCTCACCAATTGAAAGCGTCTGGTCAATGGTGGCCGAGCAAATGGCTCGTCACAGTACACCAGTCACTACTCTTGATGAACTGTGGTATCGTGTTGAAGCCGCATGGGCAGCTGTGCTTGCATACTTCATCCAAGCTCTGTTTGACTCAACACCAAGGCATATCAAGGCCGTTATTACGGCCAGAGGTGGTTGTTCTGGGTACTGATTTTTCAGGATCTATGCACCCAAACTGCGTGAAAATGTAATCACATGTCAGTTCTAGTATAATATATTTGTCCAATGAATACCCGTTTATCATCTGCATTTCTTCTTGGTGATGCAATTTTAATGGCCAGTAGTGTATTTACACTGGCCTCTAGTTGCCCAGCCTAACAGCCAGGCGTTCCTTAGTAAGGCGAAAAGTAATCTCAGGGAAAGCCACTGTCGATAAGGCAGGCGCTAGTTGGAATGCAGCGCGCGCAAGCACTCACACACACACACACACACACACACACACACACACACTCTCTCTCGCATAGTTCCTGTGGAGCTGCAGGCTTGTTAATGCCCCACGTTGCGCTGTCGCCTTTTGTGTGTTGCACGCTGTCGGCGAGTTCGACGACAGGAGACAAAGCAAGAATATTTGGCAAAGCAACACGAGGAGAGCCCAATGAGCACAGAAATGGCGAAGAGACTAGCGGCGTAGCAGCTGAGCGCGGAAGGATATGATGCCCCAAATGTAGCAAGGACGCCTTTTACGAATACTAGCAGTGGAGATTCTACGAGTGAAGCGTGTGCAGATGAGACTCGCCTTTCAGTTTTTTACAAATAACACTAAATGGTGCCATTGACATGTGAGATAACTGTTGTTTTAAAATTTGACATCTATAGCTGTTAAAACAATGGCTATTAGAAGCTGACGTAGTAATTTTTTTTACAGTGGCCTTGTAAATGAGACAGCATTGAGGAAAAATTGGAAACTCAAGTAAGAGTTTCCGACGGATGATTTTTCACGTAAAGACCTAACTCAACAGTAACGCCTCGAATTGCTTCATTCGGCTTTCAAGGAAAAAAAATGTTTATAATTGGTTTGCATAGCGGCGTAGTGGTCGTACTTATGTCAGAGATATATTTTGTAAAGATCGAGAAAAATCGATTGCCGTTCCAAAAATCATCGAAACTGTGCGCAACATGACTGAATGGGGCAGATCTCGGACAAATTCGTCCCAGGAAATGCAAATTACTCGCTCCGAGACAGAAACTAAGCAGCAATCAACTGTTTGGATGTTACAAGATGAACAGTGTAATATGTTTAAGCTACGTGAGTTCATATGTTTTTGAATGGGGTCCGCCTTTAGCAAAACACAGTTTTGTTCTTTATCCCCAAAAATGTTTCACTGCAGTTGCAGCATCGTCAGTGGGCTTTTATTTTATGGTTGTTAAAGATAAAGAATGTTCCTTACTGTTTGTATACGTGTAAATATTAGTTTTTAAAATCGTAATTACAGATTTTTGAAGAAACACATAAAATTATGAATTCATACCTTTTTAACACATGGTGTGGTTTTCCTGATGTATTATGTTTTTACAGTGACTGTTTTCGTTCACAGTTTCTCATCTGTAACATATAAGACACCAGGAAAACTACACCATGTGGAAAAAAGTATGAATTCATAATTTAATGTGTTTCTTCAAAAATCTGTAATTACGATTTTAAAAACTAATATTCACATGTATACAAACAGTAAGGAACATTCTTTATCTTTAACAATCATAAAATAAAAGCCCACTGACGATGCTGAAACTGCAGTGAAACATTTTTGGGGATAAAAAACAAAATTGTGTTTTACTAAAGGCGGACCCCATCCAAAAAAATATATGTTGTTAAAGCAAACACTGAAAAAAGAGCTTCAATCCCAAGATGACTAGTACGTGAGTTTGTTTCCACAGGTATCGGGCTCTTCATTTTAAGTGGGTGCGCGGTATCGATTAGTTCCGTTTAGAATTTTCTTATCAAAGATTCATACTAAATTATTACATTTTTACCTTTGGGGCAGGATTACGTAACTAACAACAGTGTGTCTGGGCATGCCGCATAAAGAAACACCTATTGGTAATGTTTTTATTTTTCCTGATTACAATACTTAATGAAAAAATATATGAAAATAATAATAAATGTCGTGTGACTAGGGCCTCCCGTCGGGTAGACCGTTCGCCGGGTGCAAGTATTTAGATTTGACGCCACTTCGGCGACTTGCACGTCGATGGGGATGAAATACTGATGATTAGGACAACACAACACCCAGTCCCTGAGCGGAGAAAAATCTCCAATCCAGCCGGAATCGAACCCGGGCCCTTAGGATTGACATTCTGTCGCGCTGACCACTCACCTATCGGGGGCAAACAGGAAAATATTTAATAACTTATAAAATGAGTTTTCATAACCTTAAATCATTGCAATAATTCGAATGGTTACCGTTCGTTAACTTATGAAAAACTTTATATTCTATTCCCCCTGTATGTAAAATATCTGTTTTTACTTTGCGTCTGGAGTTTCGGCAGTACATGTAGTTAGAACGCAGTAGCTGTTGTTCGTTGAGTAGCATATAAGGCAGCGTTAATGAGGCTAGCAGTGAGTTAAATGGTGGTTGAGCAAACGGAAAGGAAAGAATTATTTTCAATATTAGAAAATGTTAATATGTAAGCATTACTAAAACTGGATGTTGGATTCAACTGAAAAATAATTAATTCCACATGATGCGAACAAAATAATAAAATTCAAGACTGTCTCCAAACAACGGAATGACTGCGAACAATAATAGTCGGGAGTATCGATCCTTAAAAATAAATAAGCTCGTTCCTTTGTTTTCTATTCTGACCATTGCTTTACAGGATCGAAGAACAGTTATTGCTAAAAGATCAGTTTACCACAAGACTTCGATGACGTCACATCAAACAATCGAAAAGTCGAATAATTCTTTATCGCAGCATCTCTAGCTATCAAACAGCACATCAAACGGTTATTATTTTAGGGAGAGAACTTCGAATTAATGTGTCACTGCCCAGATTCAGTTGATTTACTACCAAACTACTGGGTGGTTATAATTAAAGGGCAACTACTCACGGTGGTGGAGTGTAGGCTGTAATTATCGCATGGCAACGAAATTTGGTAGATATGCTAGTGTGTTTATGCTGAAAAAAATAGTTCCAATTTTAGCCACAAGGTGCAAATCTGTCGCTGTATAATTCTCTATTACGTCTTCGGTGCTGGTATTGAACAAACTGTGTAAGCGGCGGTTAATAAAAAAATCAACAATATGCCTTTCTCACTTGTTTGACCTTTTCTGCCCACGTCCCGTTTCTAATACATTACATGTGGAACGATTTCTAACCGTCTTTCATGCATTCACAGCGCCAGATTTGCATCTGGTTGTCAACACTGACACTAATTTTTTTTCCAACGTAAATCGGTCCCGTATTAACGCATTAGAATATCCACCAAGTTTCGTTGTCATACGATAAACGTCTGTGAGTAGTTGCACTTTAATTATAGCCATCCGGTATTTCTTTTTGTTCTTTTGTGCCAAAAAAATTCATAGACAAAGATTTTTGTCACCTCGAGGAGCGGCTGGAACACTTCAAAACATATTTTCATGGCACCAACATTAGACTGGGAAAAAGTGTTTCCAGAACTGTTTCGAAAGCATACAAAAGGGTATACGTTTTAAAGCCGATTATTATGAGAAATATTTACAATCCGTGATACCAAAAGAATGTTTTTCTTTCATTGCTTTTGTGAAGAACGCAGCTCTCGGTTTAATTGCATGGGAAGGTCTGAAAGCACAACGGAAGTGGGGAAAAAACAAAAAGACGGACGGCCATGCTCAGTCGTAAACCGTTTCCTGTGTGAAGCAGAGAAAGGGACACCCTTACTTAGGCTGCAGGTGCGACGCCAGAGATCCTCGCATTCGTCTTCCCCTGTTAAGTGGTCTACAGAGTTCCTTTCACTTTTACAGCAACTCGCAGATTTGCAGTGCCACGTTTCCGTGGTGAAATGTGAAGTTTGATTGGGAAATGTGATGCCACATTATCTTTTACACAGTAGGTTACTGTAGGTTGCTAGACGTGCCAAAGAAACTGAGTCACTAAACGCAGGTTTTGATGCTACTTGAATTACGTAGCCATTACGGCACCTCACCTCAACCTCTCGATACCAGCAATATTCTACTGTGTTTCTGTAAAACAGTTAACATGTTTCTGTGACAACATTCAGATTTGATTTCATTAATGTAGAGGTACTTTGATACATCGATATGTTTATATTGCAACGATAATATTCTTATGTGTATTCCTTCTTTTGTCACTATGATCTTTGACGTACTTGTAACTCTGATTTTTGGGCGCGTAAGCGGTTATTGGAGAGTCAAGTCTTGGTCGTCATGTTGAAAAGACGCAAATTGTAGTCAGTTTATGAAATGTGAACTTTAACAGTGAGGAAGATATTTTCAAGCATGTTTTATATTGTGAAGCGAAGTTGCAACAAAAGTAATAAAAATAAGTGTAACTTAAATTCGGAGTGCTGATTACTTTTTTTACATCACCATTGTCTTAACTTGCTATAGTTTAATCTTCATGGATGGTTTATGAAACACATCTATAAAACTTTTGAATATCGCAGAATAACACCTAGGCCTCTTTGCATCCGAGCTTGGAATCATCACTACCTAGATTTTCGACGATTGAGCCATGAGTTCACAACGAGACCAGCGTGGGAAACACGAAAAGATGAGTGCCTAGTTTATCCATTATTTCATGAAATGACTTTATTAACTGTGCTCTAATGACACCTGCCACACAATATAACTTTGTTGTTGCCCGAAAATGCAATATTTAGCAGCGTGAGCAACACTATAATCGTAATTAATTTTTTACCTTTGATGTGTTAGGGTTGTTAGAAGATGTTGCAAACGAAACCTGTTTGGCGAAACAAAATGAAGGTTAGTTAGCGGCCGGTTGCTGCCATTCCTGTGTTACACTTTCTAGAAATATACGCGGAGACCATATTCATTGCGGCCGAAATGGTGGCCATTGTAGGCACATGTGTGAGCCTCTGCTCTGGGGAAATATTGTCTTGGTGACAGAGAACATAAAAGCAATAGACTAAGATTGGGGTGTCTCCAGACATGTCTTTGCTGATTATCGGGGCTCAGTTCGCAGCGGGACTCATCACTGAAGACAATTGTACTCCAGTCACTGAGATTCCAGGCCGAAGACGTGTCTGGAGATGTCCCGGACAGAGGTGGGATAGCATCCTGGCTGTCGCCCGCCATACGGCCATTTCTTTCCGTAGCAGGATCCCACTGATTGTCGTCCGAGGCACCCTCACAGCACAGAGGAACGTGGACGATATTTACTATAATGATCGAAGCAGACGAAATGAATTAAAATTTGTTCTGCGGCCGGGACTCGAACCCGGGTCTTCTCGCTTCCTAAACGGAAATGCTAACCCTTACACCACCACACGGAGAACTATCTAAGCTGAATGCCCTCCCCAACACAAACTTCAATTCATTGTTTCCTTACATATCGTCACTACTGCCAGGGCTCTCCGATATTGGCAAGCACCCCAGCATTGGACGTAATGGGACGTCCTTGTACCACTGGTGATCTTATAGATCTTATAATTAAATGTTTCCCTGAGACATTTAAGTCACTTTTTATTATCTACGATAACGATAGAAGCAGACGAAATGAATTAAAATCCGTGCTACAGCCGGGAAACGAACCCGTGCCTTCTTGCTTGCTAGGCAGAAATCGTAACCATTACACCACCACAGTCCGAAAGCCAACATTGCTGCACGTACTATCTAAGCTGGGTGCCCTCCCCAACACATACGTCAATTCATTTTTCCATTATGTGTTGTCACTACTATTGCCAGGGATCTCCGATATTGACAAGCGCCCCAGCTTTGGACGTAATGGGACGACGTTGTACCATTGGTGGTCTCATAGATCTTATAATTGAATGTGTTCCTGAGACATTAAAGTCTTTTTTTTTTATTATCTACATGGTTGTGTAATGGTTAGCATTTCTGCCTAGCAAGCCAGAAGAACCGCGTTCGAGTCCCGGCCGCAGCACAAATTTTAATTCATTTCGTCTGCTTCGATCATTATCGTAGATAATAAAAAGAGACTTAGATGTCTCAGGGATACATTTAATTATAAGCTCTAGTAGACGATATTCTACGCCCCGTTTAGTTGGCCTTCATGGCAAGCCATCTTGGGCTTACATTTCACCAAGGTAATGTCCACCGGCACACGACGATAGTTCCTACTGCGTACTTGCCAAACCCTACCTTCGCCAGCAAGGCTGCCAGATCTCTTCTCCAATTGAGAACATATGGGGCACTATGAGCAGGGCCCTCCAACCTCCTGAAGATTTTGACGAATTCCGTACGACATCCCTCTGGAGGACATCCAACAACTCTGTCAATCAATGCCAAGCCGAATTCCTGCTTGTATAAGAGCCAGAGGTGGATCAACGCGTTATTGACTTTCTGAATGTTTTAAGCTGTTTCTTGTGTATAAATCATCCAGTTTTTCTAAAATTGTAGTAATTAGCCTGTCTGTACACACACACACACACACACACACACACACACACACACACACACACACACACACACATATATATATATATATATATATATATATATATATATATATATATATATATATATATATATATTCGTGGTGCGTCGTTACTTTTTTATTTTATCATTATTTTTCTATTTGTTTTGGAGTGTACATTGCGTGATGAAGTGCTTCCAAAATTGCGAGAAGTCGTCGGGAATACTGTAGAGAGAGATAAGGGCATCTACATCCGTACTCAGCTAACAATTCTGCAGTGCATGGCAGAGGGTAATCACTCACTATCTCACATACGTTAGGATTCATTCCTGTTCCACTCGCGTATGGAGTGTGTTATGATGACGACGAACGAAACGTCGCCAATGTCAATTACTGGTGGAAAATGCTAAATAGAATCATACATATCTCCTCTCTGCATATACAGCGGGTTTGTCAGTGAAGTCGATAAGGAGCTAGCTGCATGCCCTGTGTCTACAACGACTAAAATAATTAGATCTTCGTTGATCCATTATGGATCGTGGGACGACGGCTGGCATGAACTTCTTGATGCAATAATTTACCAACAGCCGTACGTATTGTAGAAATTTATTTTATTTTATGAACTTCTATGTGCTACCAGTTTCGGCATTACATTGATGCCATCTTCAGGCCCCACTCGTCATAGTCTTAAAATCGCTATACACGGAAGGAGCCGTATAACTGGATCCGTGAATCAAATCGTCCTGCAACAGCTCTTGGTGGCCAGGCGACACAGTCTGATAATGATTTGATACACGGATCCAGTTATATGGCTCCTTCCGTGTATAGCGATTTTACGACTATGATGAGTGGGGCCTGAAGATGGCATCAATGTAATGCCGAAACTGGTAGTACATAGAAGTTCATAAAAGAAAATAAATTTCTACAATTCATACGGCTGTTGGTAAATTATTGCATCAAGAAGTAAAATAATTAGAAGTCGTTGGTAAAAAATAATATACTACACTTAACTGGTGGTACAACAGTCTTCATAGTCAGGAGGAATATAATTACAAACAGAGAGCTATAGAGGCATCACTTAGACCATACTTTAACTAACCGCCTTGTTAGAGGTTGCTTCCTATTAGCTGAAGTCTATACTACCTTCCTACTTCACGTCCCGAGCAAGAGTGGCGGAGCGCACGCTAGAGACTGGTTGCAAGCCGCGGAGCGGCGCTAGTCTCGACTCGCGCGTCCAGCGATACTGGTACGGACCGCGGTCGATAACTGCAACCCCTAACAACTGTGTTAGCGAACGTTGATACCACAGAGTGCATAAAAACCGAATGCTTAAACGCCTCTGTGTGCGGTAATATTAGTGTAATGTTCTCTTCGCACTCCCTACAGGAGTGAAACGTTGGAGGATGTTCTTGTATCGACATCGTCTTCGTCGACCGCACCCGGCGCGCCGTACGTCGCTCACAGTTACGCGAGAAAAGCACTTTTAAACGTCCCACCAGCGCGCGCCGGGTGAACATTAGGGCTGTTGATAAAATATCGTTACATGGATGTATTTCCAAAAATACATCCATAAGTAACGGCGACCCTCTTTCCTCGATATATCGATACAGCGATGACAAAATGGCAATATCGAGTGCCGATACTTTTATTATAAATTATGTATTTTTCGCAATTTTCGGGAAATATTTCAAATTGTTCTTTAGAAGCTGTAGTAGAACATAATTTTACTTTCGCTGTATGAAGAAGTCTTACTACTTTTTGAGCTTTCATGACGTCCACTCTTCCTCTTTGTGTGAAGCAAGTATAGGTGGCACGACAAAGAAGTCCGATTGCACTAGGTGGTGACAGTGTGACTGGAATAACATGATTTCCGACAGGAAGAAATAGCACACCAGTTGCGTCAAAAAACAGTTTCTAGCGCAACTAGTGTTTTACTTCTTCACATCGGGATTCTTTAAAAACAGTTGCTGAAAAAGATGAAGAAAAATCTAAATGACAAGATTGGTCTTTGCAGTGGGCGGAGACGTATGAGTTGAAACGCTGACGCAATCCGCGATCGGCGCTGTCAACAGAAAGTGCAACGTTTAGCTTCACCACGCTATTTTAACACTACAGATGCTAGATCGCTGGCGTTTGCAGAAATGAAGAAACAGGCAAGACGACACGACGTGTTCCGGACAAATCCGATACGTGACGAAACCGAACGACAGACCCATCGGACACCTTTTACTACGTCACTTAGAAGCAGTTACCATTGTTAGTAAAGTGGTTATCGGCAAGCGCGAATATGCATCGTTTCCCTTTCAATTCTTGCTCTAATGGGGACAAGAGGCTGATAGCTTGTTGAAGTGCAGAATATTTAATTACAAATCAATACTTAAATGTACAATTCTAAAATCGGCAGTATATTTATAATGCGAAGCCGATATTTTTTTAGGCCAGCCCGTCGATATTTTCCCCGTCGATACACCGATTTATCGTCTCGTTTCTTCCATATGCCGTGGACCTATAATGATATTTTTTAAACATCGATATAACGGATGGCCGGTATTTTTTAAAAGATCAGCAGTCCTAGTGACAGTCGCTCGCTCTTCTCCGTTGGTTGGTGCCACGCATACACGCCACCAGAGGACGCTAAATTGACACAACCTCACTTCTGCGACTCTGTCTGACCGGCACGTCTTTTTAAGCAGCCGCGGTTCTCAGAGCGTTGCCCAGATTCAGTGCACATAAGGACTCATGAACGTTAGTGCCGGGGACTGCAGTGAGAACCATGCACCGAAGTAGCACGAAACTGCTTACCGTCACTAACACAGAGACACTATCAACGTGTACCAGCATTCAAAGACTATTTGTTTCTATGAAGGATACTGCTCTCGTAGTATACGGCTTAGCAGCACAGAAGAACCTACAGCTTTCCAAAGTTACTTATATGCCTACGTACGTCAAAAGCTCTTTTAGACAATCAGTGGCTGATGACAAAATATTCGCTATTTCTGAGCAAAGGAGCAGGTATGTGTCTTTATTCGTTAGGAAGTGTTACAACCATTTCAAGTTTCAAAAATTTTCAAGTACACTAATGTTCCACCAGAGCCGTCACGATGCTGTCACACAACCTAAAGCTGTTAGAAAATATCATAGAAATGTGACTTAGAAAGATAGTAGAACCTTTGCTAGAGGAAGAATAACATGGATTCAGGAAATACCGAGGTTCCATGGATCTTATTTTTGCAGTACGAATGCTGCCACAAAAGTACTGGGAATGTAGAAGAAAGCTTGTGATTGTGTTTGTGGACACTGAAAAAGCATATGACAATGTTCTTCGAAACAAGATACGGGAGTCTTAGAAGATCTAAATGTGCCAAAGTAACTAATGAAGTGAAGATGCCATACCAAAGGTGTTGCAGCTGTGTCCAGATAGGCAACGGACGATCAGAATGGTTTGCAACAAAGAGATGTGTCCAACAAGGAAGTGCCCTATAATTACTATTTGTAATAGTAATGGACAAATTCATAAAATCTATCAAGACAATAGACAGCGAACCAAATGCCCTGGTTTTTGCTGATGATTTGATACTATGGGGATAGAGCAGCTGAAGCACAAAAGAAACTTAATGATTGAAACAACACATTCAAAAATTTCGTACTAAAAATAAGTAAAACAAAGACAGTAGAAATGACCATTAACAGGCAAGGAACAACCTCAAATATATTTCTAGAAGGAGTCAAAGTACAATCTATTTCTCATTTCAAGTACCTAGGAAGCATGATCTCGAAAGACAATACCTTTAATCAGGAAGTACTCAGTAGGACACGGAAAGCATCCAATTTTCACCGTCAAATCAGAAATCTTCTCTGGGATGATAAAATGCCACAAACAGCAAAAGTGAGTATGTACCACACCTATTTGGTACCAGTCCTTACATAAGGTTTAGAAACATGTACCCTACCAAACAAAGACCTCACCAGAATTCAGGCAACAGAAATGATATTCATTAGAAGTACGAGTCAGACAACTAGAAAGGAAAAAATCAGGCTTGGGGTGAACAGAAAAGTAGCCAGTATTGAGGTTTTTGTTATCAGTGTCATAAAGAAAGGCAGTCTTCACTGGTATGGGCACGTAATGAGAAAGAACAGCGAAAGACCTGCCAAAAAGTATTTCAGCCTTTCCCTCGTAGGAAGAAGACCACGGGGAACACCAAGAAAACGCTGGATACAGACTGTAAGATCAGATGTGGAAGAGAAAGGACACAAATGAGAAGTTTTCCTGGAACAAAAGATGTATGAAGGCAGAAGGAGAAGGCGAGCTCTCGTAGGCACACCCGGGAAGCTGGAGTTCGTCAGAAACGATGATGAATGTTCCACCAGCAATCACTACGGAGTTTTCTTCTATAATTCACCTGGCGTGAACAAGGTTGATAAATGCCTCTTCCTGAAAAGCCTCGCCCCTTCCTCCTCCTAAAGAGTTCATCGACAATCCCTTCTCAATCCGAGCTGTATCCTATCTTTAATGGCCTCGTCGTCTACTTGATCATCCTTCCTTTCGTGTTAAAAAGATAAAGAGCGGAAAATTGGTTTCCCAGTTTCGATCTTCTACTTATTCTTCCGCCGCAAATTGTGGCGCGTGTGACCGTGGTATGCGGAGGACACGCGCAATGTCGCAGGCCAGCTCTGCCTATTACGCTCGCTCGCTCCTATTTTGTAACGCTCACAGTACTGGCCACAGCGTCCCTTTGAATCTGGCGCGACTCAATTTCTCGCATCGCTGACGGCAAATGAGTTCGTTCCGTTGCAGTACAGGGGTCTGGAAGTAAACGGCAGTTGAGGGAAAATTCTCTAATACTTCCCGCACGAAGTTCCGGTGGCGTCAAGAGAAAGTGGAGAAGCTTTCCGTTTCTGCAAAATCTCGGCTACCAGAAGCAGACCTCACAGTATTCTACGACCATCAAACACAGGGAACTATTTGCCTCTTCGATAATGTACTTACAAGATTCAGTGTCCCACTGCTAGTCGATTCGATGGTTCGAGTATTTTTTTTTTCTTAAAAAAAAAGTTGATTTACTCGTACGAATACATTGTGTGAGAAAAATGGCAAGTCAACCACATAGTAATTCGTATGCTACATTGAGTTACAGATGTGTGAGTGAAACATTTAAATACATAGCGACATAGAACCAAATCTTGTAAAACAGTGAAGTGTCCAACCCGACCCTCAGGTCTGCATTTGCTTAATCTTTTTCTTTTTCTTAATTTGTGAAACAGAATCACAGTTTCGGCTGTTTGTATAAGATGATCTTCATGAATTCAAAAACCGAGTTTGGTGTACTACTTGGAAGTATTTATGTTATTGCTTCAATTCCCTTTCAACATATATCTGATAAGTTTCAGTGACACCTCTGACATACGAGATAAATCTTCTAGTAAGCTAGCAGAAACATCAAGTAGTCGTAGCGAAATCACGGATCATGTCAACAGAAACAAAAAGTTCCTTCTCATTGCTGTAATATGAAGATATGTTTCTTGTGATTTACGATCGCTATGTTCCATAGCAAACAGTAACTTAATTTTGCTCATTGGAACCATAGTTGATTTACTTTCGTAACAAACGACAGGAAAAACATCACCTTCAATCACAAATCGAAGATTCCTTCGTTCATTCAAAAAGCACTGAAGACCCATCTTCAGCTGGTTAACATATTATTTCGTCATTATCTGTACATCGTACTTCCCACTGGTCCTGATACACAAACGCAATTTCGTTTGATGATAAAATAATTCCAACTGAAATAAACATTTGTACTGAAACTAGTTATTGCTTCTGTTATCTGTTGTTCAGACTCTGTTATCAGCGGTTCGTGTCTGTACAACTACGATTAATAACATAAGCAGGAAGTTGTTTTATCATCAAATCAACTGCTTCTGTTACTAAAGAGGGATGTTTTGCTTTATATTTTTGAAAAATAGTGGACGGTATCCTAAAGATTTAGTTATGTCTTTCTCGAAACAGCAATCGCAGTCTGAAAATTAACCTTACAAACTACTCGTAAATAATGCCAAGCTTGCCTTTTTCTTCTTTCTAAGTACATCAATTTAAAATGTCATGCCACAATTTCTGTTTGAACTACGACAAAACTTAGAAAACGCAATCTCTCGAAAAGAACAATCTGCCAGGCTTTCCTTTTGCCACTGACAGTAATCTACTAACTAAATATACACTTCTCCTTATCCTGAAATGCCAGCTACAAATTCAGCATTGTTTGTATTACTTTGTACTAGTCCTACACTCCATAGGCTCACATTAATGGGCCCATTAACACTCTTTCATATTATTCTCCACTATTTCTTAGAAATGTTTCTGTTATACAGTGATCACAGTGCCCATACTTGACTATAGATCGCATATATGAGACACCACGCTTATAGAAAGACGGAAAGTGTGAATGCTTACACGCTTGTTTGATTGACGACAGAGTGAAACAGAAAGGTTGCAAAACCATTAACTGTTAAACAGTGGAGAAAGACGCCTTACGTCTTGCGAGAGAACCTGCTTGTGAATCTCCAATCATCAGCTTTCGGGGCAAAAACAAGGAGCTTTATTCGGCTCCCGACGTTGCTCTGCCGTAAACATACGCAAATAAAATCTGTGCAAGTAGCAGCTCGAACAGAGGCGCACAAGCGCTCATTGTTCCCATACTCCTTCCCCGAGTGGATGTGGAAGAAACGATAATGTACAGTGGAAGTCCCTCCTGAGAAGCACTTCAGTGATTCGCAGAGTATAGATGTGGATGATCTTTGGGGCCATCTGCTGTAGTATACTGTCTTTCCGAAGCAAGAAGCACACCACGTCGTGAGATCATTCATCCGAGTATGAACACTGATTTTCGTCACTTCGAACACTTTCGATGCTCAGTGAAACACCATTCTTTTCTCTCGCTGACTGTCACATCGTCTTCTCCCGCCAGTGAAATCGCGTCGTTCGAAGTCGACATCCGTCTCCCGGATTACTTGTTGCACAAAAGGAGCCGGCACCTGTTGCTCCAGTAGTCTTACTGTAATCGAGTGAGAAGCATTGTGCGTGCTTGGATCGGTGCGGATACGAACTCAAAAGCTTTTCGGCACCGCGTCGGTGATTTATTAATTCACGGGAAGCCGTGCCGCAAGTATATTTCTGCTGGCGCTGACACAGGGTGTAGAAATCGCCGGCAGGGGTTCCTCGTGCAGACCTGGGAGCAGCAGGCTGATGGGCGGCGGCTAGAGGCTGGCTTACCTTGCGTCTTGACGGCGGGCGGTGGACGCCGCAAGTGGGTCGCGGCACACAAAACTACCGGCTGCCGGCTTCTGGTGCGGCGTGGCGCGACGTTCTCACACTGACGGCTGTCTGCCGACTGCAGACGCGGCCGCACCACGCCGCCGTCCGCGCCACGAGCCGCCGTGGCGGGGGTTCGAAGGGAGAGGTGGGGGAGGGGGCGGGAGGAAGGGGGCGTGTCTACATACTCCGTACACAGGCGCGCACCCCGCGCGTGTTGCATCTGCTGAAGACGTACATAGCCCCGGTCTGGGGACTTGCAGCACCAACACGTTTCCGCCGCAGGCGCATCATTCGGAAAAAGGTACCACAAATCACAAGCAAAGCTCGGCGTTATGCACATACCGTGCGAGTAAGCACGGAAGATATGGCAATGGGAAACGAAAGGCAGAGGGGGCAGAGGTATACAGGGTGGTCCATTGATAGTTCCGGGCCAAATATCTCACGAAATAAGCATCAAACGAAAAAACTACAAAGAACGAAACTCGTCTAGCTTGAAGGAGGAAACCAGATGGCGCTATGGTTGGCCCGCTAGATGGCGCTGCCGTAGGTCAAACGGATATCAACTGCGTTTATTCAAACAGGAACCCAAATTTTTATGTAAAGAAATATGAATGTTTTAGTTGGACCACTTTTTTCGCTTTGTGATAGATGGCGCTGCAACAGTCGCAAACGTATAAGTACGTGGTATCACGCAACATTCCGCCAGTGCGGACGGTATTTGCTTCGTGATACATTACACGTGTTAAAATGGACTGTTTACCAATTGCGGAACACCATCTATGGCCGTCCTATTGCCCTCACCCCCACCCTTAAGTACCTTGACCGTCGCCTCTTCTCGACCCCCCACCTCTGGACGATCCAAGCCAAGGCACGCTCCTGCCTCTGTCTCCTCAAACTCCTCTCCAGCCGAACTTGGGGTCTGGACCCCTCTACCATCCCCCATACCTATAAATCCCTCATTCGCCCTATCCTTTGCTACGCCCACACTGCCTGGATCTCTGCTCCCCCTACCTTTTACAAATCCCTTCAGATCCTGGAACGCCATGCTCTTCGCCTCGCCTATCGCATCTGTCTCCCCTCCCCCACGCGGATCCTGTACGACCTAATTCCCTTCCCCCACCTCCTCCTTTTCCTCGAACGGATACGGATCCTCTACACCTCCCGCAAACTCGATCCTCCTCACCAGCTGTTCTCTGCCATCCTCTCCCGCCCCCGTCCACTACCGCGCCTGTACTTCCATGTCCCACCTGCTCTCCATCTCTCCACTCTCCACACCCTCTCCCAAGGTGGCTTCCGCCTGCTCCCCCTCCCTGATGTTGCCCTCCTCCCCTCCATCTACCCTTCCTACCAACTTTGATCCTCCCTTCCTGTGTTTGATTCCTTTGGGCACCCTCTCTCCCTTCTCTCCCCCTTCCATCCTTCCTCCCTTTCTCCCCACTCCTCCCCCGGCCTTCCCCTACCCCCGTCCCTCTACTCCTCCTCCCCTCTCCACTGCCATTGGCATCTTTGCTCTCCCCTCTCCCTCTCCCTCCCCCTCACCCTTCTTCCCCTCTTGGCAGGTCCCTGGACTCGCACACGTTACGTGGACATTCGCGCGCCGGAGATCATCGCCATCAGTGTCTCGTGTGTGTGCCGTAGTATTTTGTGTTCAGTGATCACCGTCACGCTCCATCGTTCCCATGTGTCATCGCAATCATCGATATTTGTGCGTCGTGTCAACAGCTTGTGGTGTGATTTCTCGTCGAGTGTGAACGGCTCCATGTTTTGTATTTTATGTCTACTTTTTTTACCCACCATTCTGTCATTTTTGAGTATTCTTTCTGTCTTTTATCATTGTCTCCTCTAAGGCTGAAGAGCGGCGTAGAATGCTGCTGCCAGCCTACCTGTTTGTATGTGCAGGTATAAAATAACAATAAAGGAAAAAAAATTGCAGAAAAGGTCGATATCGTGTTGATGTAGGGCTATTGTGATCAAAATGCCCAACGGGTGTGTGCTATGTATGCTGCTCGGTATCCTGGACGACATCATCCAAGTGCCCGGACCGTTCGCCGGATAGTTGCGTTATTTAAGGAAACAGGAAGTATTCAGCCACGTGTGAAACGTCAACCACGACCTCCAACAAATGATGATGAACAAGTAGGTGTTTTAGCTGCTGTCGCGGCTAACCCGCACATCGGTAGCAGACAAATTGCGCGAGAATCGGGAATCTCGAAAACGTCGGTGTTGAGAATGCTACATCAACATCGATTGCACCCGTACCGTATTTCTATGCACAAGAAATTGCATGGCTACGGCTTTGAACGTCGTGTACAGTTCTGCCACTGGGCACAAGAGAAATTACGGGACGATGACAGATTTTTTGCACGCGTTCTATTTAGCGACTCATTCACCAACAGCGGCAACGTAAACCGGCATAATATGCACTATAGGGCAACGGAAAATCCACGATGGCTGCGACAAGTGGCGGGTTAATGTAAGGTGCGGCATTATGGGAGGAAGGATAATTGGCCCCCATTTTATCGATGGCAGTCTAAATGGTGCAATGTATGCTGATTTCCTACGTAATGTTCTGCCGATGTTACTACAAGATTTTTCGCTGCATGACAGAATGGCGATGTACTTCCAACATGATGGATGTCCGGAACATAGCTCGCGTGCGGTTGAAGCGGTATTGATTAGCATATTTCATGACAGATGGATTGGTCGTCGAAGCACCATACCATGGCCCGCACGTTCACCGGATCTGACGTCCCCAGATTTCTTTCTGTGGGGAAAGTTGAAGGATATTTGGTATCGTGATACACCGACAACGCCTGACAACATGCGTCAGCGCAATGGTCAATGCATGTGCGAACACTGCGGAAGGCGAACTACTCGCTGTTGAGTGGAATGTCGTTACACGTATTGCCAAATGCATTGAGGTTGACGGACATAATTTTGAGCATTTATTGCATTAATGTGGGATTTACAGGTAATCACGCTGTAACAGCATGCGTTCTCAGAAATGATAAGTTCACAAAGGTACATGTATCACATTGGAACAACCGAAATAAAATGTTCAAACGTACCTACGTTCTGTATTTTAATTTAAAAACCCACCTGTTACCAAGTGTTAGTCTAAAATTGTGAGCCATATGTTTGTGACTATTACAGCGCCATCTATCACAAAGCGAAAAAAGTGTTCCAAGTAAAACATTCATATTTCTTTACGTACTACACGAATATGTAATAAAAAATGGGGGTTCCTGTTTAAAAAGACGTAGTTGATATCCGTTTGACCTATGGCAGCGCCATCTAGCTGGCCAACCATAGCGCCATCTGATTTCCCCCTTCAAGCTAGACAAGTTTCGTCTTTGTAGTTTTTTCGTTTGGCTCTTATTTCCTGAGTATTTGGCCAGGTCACGATCAATGGACCACGTGTCTATGATAAACCGCTTCCATCGAAAATTTCTCTCCTTCATACCTCCTCTGTGTTACCGCCGATGACGTGTCACTGATCTAATTTGTACTGAGATTGCAATACACGCGAGGTGCCTATTTGCTTCCACCGCCGTGACTGGAGAGTATAAGTTCTAATTAATGTTCATCAACCTGCAGTCTTCTATGGTTGTTGGCCTCTGCGCAGAAAACAGCACGTAACTCGTCAATCCGTTGTCTTGAAGCTGTAATAAACTCTTAGCGAGGAACTGATATTTTCTATAAATAAATTTTATATAGTGCGGTTAAAGGCGCTGCAGTCTGGAACCGCAAGACCGCTACGGTCGCAGGTTCGAATCCTGCCTCGGGCATGGATGTTTGTGATGTCCTTAGGTTAGTTAGGTTTAACTAGTTCTAAGTTCTAGGGGACTAATGACCTCAGCAGTTGAGTCCCATAGTGCTCAGAGCCATTTTTTTGAAATTTTATATAAATAATTATATATCAGATTAGTTTGCTTTTACAAGATGCAACTCGCATTTTACTAGTTGAATTAGAGAAACTGCATAGTCGTATTCAACTTTATGAGTCACAAATAATCTCCAGTCTTTACATTTTCGTACAAAAAAAAAAAAAAACAATGAACTGCGTATTTGCGTAATTACTACCAAAGGTTGTGTCGCATCGTCGATGGGAGGGTGCGAGGGTTACAGTAAATGAACATTGGTGCACCGGATTGAAGCTGCCACACTCCCAGGAGAGGTTCCATGTAGTGACCGCAGCCGTATCAGCCTCTTGGAGAGAAGTCGGTACTGATCGTGTAGTTTTCAATTGCAATGCAATTTCTGTGTCGCATCCACACTAGGAGTGTGCCAGGCTATACTAAACGGGCAGTGGTGAATCTGAAACAAGATGCTGGACTCCTAGGAGAGGTTCCATAAGGCGACCGCTGTCGAGGTAGTCTCTTGGAGAGAAGTCGTCATGGAGCCTATAGTTTTTAAACGTGACGTAATTTATGTGTTGCATCCTCAATGGGAGGAAACGAGGGTTACAGGAAACGTACAGTGGTGCATCGGATACAAGCTGCTGGACTCCTAGGATACATGATCCTGCAGTTTCAGGAGATGTTCCACTCGGGGTCCAAAGTCGTGTTTGTCTCTTGGAGAGAAGTCGGCATTCAGCCTATAGTTTTCTATCGCGACGCGATTTCTGTGATGTATCCTCACTGGGAGAGTGCAGGGTTACTGTAAACATGCAGTAGTGCATCGGATACAAGCTATAGGACTCCCATAAGAGGTGCCATGCGGTTGACCGCAGCCGTGTTACCACTTGGAAAGAAGTGGGCATAGGGCCTGTAGTTTTCAAACGCGACGCTATTTCCGTGCCGCATCATCAATGGGAGGGTACGAGGGTTACGGAGTGGTGCATTGGATACGAGTTACTGGAATCCTAGGAGAGATTCCATGCGGTGACTGCAGCTGTATTAGTCTCTTGGAGAGAAGTCGGCAGCGCAGCCAGTTGTTTTCAAAAGCGACTCTCTCTATGAACCCTCACGGGGAGGAGGCCAATTGCATTATACGGGCAGTGGTGGATCGGATAAAAGTCTCTTGGAAAGAAGTTGATAGTGATCCTATAGGTTTCAATAGCGTCGCAATTCTGTGACGCTTCGTCAGTGGGAGGGGGCGAGGTTGACAGTAAACGGGCAGTGGTGCATCGGATTCCAGCTACTGGACTCCTAGGAGAGACTCTATGGGGCAACCACAGCCGTTTTAATCTCTTGGAAAGAAGTCGTCATAGAACCTGTAGTTTTCTATCGCGACTCAATTTCTCTGATGCAACTTCACTGGTAGAGTGCGAATACTACAGTAAACATGCTGTGGTGCATCAGTTTCAAACTACGGGATTCCCAGGAGAGGTTCCATGTTGCAACCGTAGCCATGTTAGTCTCTTGGAAAGAAGTCGGTATGGAGCCTGTAGTATTCAATCGCGACACAATTTCTGTGTCACATTGTCAATGGGATAGTGCGAGGTTTACAGGAAGTATGCTGTTGTGCATTGGGTTTTTAGCTAGTGGATTCCCAGGAGAGGTTCCGTGTAGCGATTGCAACCATGTTAGTCTTTTGGAGAGAAGTCGGCATGGAGCCTGTAGTTTCCAATAGCGACGTAATTTCTGTGTCCATTCCTCACTGTAATGATGCGAGGATTACATGTTTGCCCATCGGATTCAAGGTACTTGACTCCCAGGAGAGGTTCCATGCGGCGATCACAGCCGTGTTAATCTCTTGGAGACAAGTCGGAATGAAGTGTGTAGCTTTTAACCGCGACGCTATTTCTGTGTTGCATCATCAATGGGACACTGCGAAGGTAACAGTAAATGGGAAGTGGTTCATCGGAGACAGGCTACTGCACTCCCAGGAGAGGACCCATGCTTCGACGACAGCAGTGATGGTCTCTTGCAGAGAAGTATTCTTGGAGCCTAAAGTTTTCAATAGCGACGAAAATTCTGTGTTATATCCTCACTGGGAAGGTGCGAGAATTACAGTAATCTTGCTTTGGTGCATCAGATTCAACCTACTGGACTCCCAGGATAGGATTCATGCTTCGATCAGAGCTACGACAGTCCCTTGCAGAGAAGTAGGTTTGAACCTTAAAGTTTTCACTCACTACGCAATTTCTGTGTTATATCCTCACTGGGAAACTGCGAGGGTTACAGTAATCATGCTTTGGTGCATCGTATTCAAGCTACTGGACTCCGAGACAAGTATACATGGTTTGAGCTCAGCTGTGGTAGCCTCTTGCAGAGAAGTCGGCTTCGATCCTAAAGTTTTCAATCGCGACGCAATTTCTCTGTTATTTCCGCACCAGGAAGGTGTGAGAGTTAAAGTAACCTTGCTTTGGTGCATCGGATTCAAGATACTGGGCTAACAGGAGACGATCCATGGTTCCACCGTAGCCGTGGTAGTCTCTTGCAGAGAAATAGGCTTGGAGCCTAAAGTTTTCAATGGCGACGCAATTTCGGTATTATACAGGATGAGTCACCTAACGTTACCGCTGGATATATTTCGTAAACCACATCAAATACTGACGAACCGATTCCACAGACCGAACGTGAGGAGAGGGGCTAGTGTAATTGTTTAATACAAACCATACAAAAATGCACGGAAGTATGTTTTTTTAACACAAACCTACGTTTTTTTAAATGGAACCACGTTAGTTTTGTTAGCACATCTGAACATATAAACAAATACGTAATCAGTGCCGTTTGTTGCATTGTAGCCGGCCGAAGTGGCCGTGCGGTTAAAGGCGCTGCAGTCTGGAACCGCGAGACCGCTACGGTCGCAGGTTCGATTCCTGCCTCGGGCATGGATGTTTGTGATGTCCTTAGGTTAGTTAGGTTTAACTAGTTCTAAGTTCTAGGGGACTAATGACCTCAGCAGTTGAGTCTCATAGTGCTCAGAGCCATTTGAACCATTTTTTTTTGCATTGTAAAATGTTAATTACATCCGGAGATATTGTAACCTAAAGTTGACGCTTGAGTACCACTCCTCCGCTGTTCGGTCGTGTGTATCGGAGAGCACTGTAACATACATCGCGTTTCTACAGAATGATCTGCCAACGTTGCTCGAAAATGTCCCACTGGAAACGCGTCGACGTATGTGGTATCAGCATGATGGTGCACCTGCACATTCCGCAATTAACACTAGGCTGACCCTTGACAGGATGTTAGACGGGCGTTTCATAGGACGTGGAGGACGCATAAATTGGCCAGTCCGTTCTCCTGATCTTACACCTCTGGACTTCTTTCTGTGGGTACGTTAAAGGAGGATGTGTACCGTGATGTGCCTACAACCCCAGAGGATATGAAACAACGTATTGTGGCAGCCTACGGCGACATTACACCAGATGTACTGCGGCGTGTACGACATTCATTACGCCAGAGATTGCAATTGTGTGCAACAAATGATGGTCACCACATTGAACATCTATTGACCTGACATGTCGGGACACACTCTATTCCACTCCGTAATTGGAAACGGAAACCACGTATGTACGTGTACCTCACCCCTCATGGTAACGTACATGTACGTCAGTGAAAAAGACCAATGAAAAGGTGTTAGCATGTGGACGTAATGTGCTGTTCCAGTCTCTTCTGTACCTAAGGTCCATCACCGTTCCCTTTGGATCCCTACGTAATTCGGTGCTCTCCGATACACACGATCGAACAGCGGAGGAGTGGTACTCAAGCGTCAACTTTAGGTTACAATATCTCCGGATGTAATTAACATTCTACAATGCAACAAACGGCACTGATTACGTATTTGTTTATATGTTCAGATGTGCTAACAAAACTAACGTGGTTCCATTAAAAAAAACGTAGGTTTGTGTTAAAAAACATACTTCCGTGCATTTTTGTATGGTTTGTATTAAACAATTACACTAGCCCCTCTCCTCACGTTCGGTCTGTGGAATCGGTTCGTCAGTATTTGATGTGGTTTACGAAATATATCCAGCGGTAACGTTAGGTGACTCACCCTGTATACTCACTGGGAAGTTGCTTGAGTTACAGTAATCTTGATTTGATGCTTCGGATTCAGGCTACTGGACTCCCAGGAGAGGATCCATCTTCCGACCGCAGCTGTGTTTGTGTCTTGCAGAGAAGTAGGCTTGGATCGTAAAGTTTTCAATCGCGATGCAATATCTGTGTTATATCCTCACTGGGAAGGTGCGAGAATTACAGTAATTTTGCTTTATTGCACCGGACTCAAGCTCCTAGACTTCAAGCAAAATATCCATGCTTTGACGAGAGTCGTGATAGTCCCTTGCAAAGCAGTAGGCTTGGACCCGAAAGTTTTCACTCGCGACGCAATTTTTGTGTCATATCCTCACTGGGAAAGTGCTAGAGTTACAGTAATCTTGCTTTTTTGCATTGGATTCAAGCTACTCTTCCAGAGAAGTAGGCTTGGAGCCTACAGTTTTCAATCCCGACGAAATTTCTGTTATATCTTCACTGGGAAGGTGTGAGAGTTACAGTAATCTTGTTTTAAAGCATCGAAATCCAGCTACTGGACTCTAGGGAAAGGATCCATGCTTTGACCGGAGCCATGACAGCCTCTTGCAAAGAAGTAGGTGAGCCGTGATTTATTTTCAAAGATTATTCTTAAGAATTTATTTTATATACTAGCGATTCATCAAGAACATTAACACATTTAATCACACTATGTAAGCTTGGAAGTAGTTGCCAGGGAGTAACTGATGAAATCATAACCAAATTCCTTTTAACAAATGTGAATTTTATTAATTTTAATAGTGCCTAAAAGCATTTTTTAAAAGAAACAAATATAAAATTATAATAAGAAAGCGCCCTCTAAATATCAAAGTTACAATTTATTCAGAGGCAGAAAGAATCAAGTTTTGACTGTATGAGCTTTCAGGCACAGAACCTTGCCGCTCCCTTTTGACATGGCCGTAGTTGCGACCGCTCACAACAGCCTCTGAGAGACTACACTGGTGCAAATCTGCAACACACCAGATAACTTTAAACTAAGAATTTTAACAATTTGCACAAGCACACAAATTATGCACCCCCCATAGGAGGGATGGAAATGGTACAAAACACTAACAATTAAAATATTAACCTTGCCACTGAAGGTGCAACTTGATTTTAACTTCTAAGAAAGTCTTACAGTGAAAGGGTGGCAGCTTTATATACTAAAATGATCATTCAAACAAAATCCTATGAAATGCAATCTTATATAAAATTCTACAAGGCTGACCAAGCAATAGTTAAGATGCTCTACAGTACACAGACACCGCCTCTCAAGATCATAGGCAAAATATCAAAGTTTCCAAAGATCAAAACATATTTCAGTTATTAGGCCGTTACACTCCAAGCAATAAATCCGTTAACCCACCAAATCCGACAAACATGACAGAGGCAGCTACTAACGTACTGTAGACTGATAGGGAGATTACCGAACAACCCGAACCTCAGGTTGCTCTAACCGCCTGTACTCCACAAGGGAAAAACGGACCACCCAGTTTATAAACAACCACCTTCCTGCGGGTGGGCAAACGGAGAAGAATAGTGAGACGACCCCAAATCAAAACGGCTGGTGGCCTCACCAAGAAAACAAGTAGAATTTAACAAGAGTAAATCAAACAACATATCATCAATCACTTAACTTCTAATAAACTGCGATTTCTCGAGAAGACCGGGCGCAGCACCCCCAAATCGCTCTCCCGAAACGTCCGATGCCAGCCGCTTCAACGGACGCAGGAAGGCGCGCCGATCTCCCGTCTCACGGCGTCGCAGCTCGCACCGGCCAGACCGATGTCGTGGGTTGGCTCCTGTCGCTCTCGTGTCGACCCTCGCTATACGCCGCGACCCACTGGACTCACGAGGTGACCTCACATGCGCCGACGCTCAAGACGGACAAGTCATCTTGTATACCAGTGCGAGACCGACCAACCGATCGATCCAACAGCCAATGACCATTGCCTGAGCAAACTCGAGCAGACTGGCGGCCTAACGCGCAGACTCAGATGCAGGAACTCGCTGAGTTCTCTTACTGGCGGAGTGGAAAGACTCTCATTTTGCCGGCTTTAAAGGTTGATCCGAACGACATAGTAGCACTCCGAACGACAGACAAACTGCCTAAGAAATGAGGACGAGAGACGGACTAGCAAGCTGGGGATGGGAGACTGACCCATACTAACCGACTGGCGAGCTCATAGCGCCCCTTAAATGCACCTGAACAGGGAACCTTTCCCCTTTCCCACCAGAGGGATGCACCAAAGCTGCGATTGCCACAGCGGCGCCACCGCCAGAAACGGAGGGCGACTGCTTCACACTACGTGCTGCGGGGCGCTCTTCAAAACAGCAATTTTTACCACGGCTCAACCTCCTCCCCTCAAACTAGAACAGGCGCCTGATCTCAGAGACTTCACCTGGCTCAAATGAACTCGATATTCCCTACCGGGTTGATGATGTCTGACTAACAGGTTAACCGGCGCCAACACACGGAACACTGTGCATGGACCTATGAAGTGAGGTGTGAACTTCTCTACTCAGCCCCCCATCCTTCCTCGACCCTGAACATTCTTAATATAGACTTGATGCCCCGGTTTTCCCTGATAAGGACGCCTATTGCGGTTGTACCGCAAGGCTTGAGGACCATGGGCAGCCGCTATACTGCGACGAGCCCGATTCCAGTTCCGTGTAATTAACCCCGGGGATACCCGCTCAGGAAGTAAGTCTTGGATGCACCATACGTTAGACAAAGGCGAATTGATAGGATAGTCCAATAAGAGAGAATCTGTAGTCTTCAGTGCCTCATGAACCGCAGTGTTAAACGAAAAATTAATCCAGGGCAAGTTAGTATCCCACTTGCTCGGTTTATCTTGATGGTAAATTATTAAAGCTGATTTTAGGTTGCGATTCACACGTTCAGCAAAGGACCCCTGAGGATAATACGGTGTTGTGTTTATGTGCTTGATGCCATTCCCGAAACAAACGGCCTTAAATGTATCTGACACAAAAGCAGGGTCATTATCACTAATCAAGCTCTTAGGAGGCCCAAAGATCGAAAAGATGTTAGTAAGGTGAGAAGTAGTTACGTTGGTTGTACTAATTCTACTGGGAATAAGCCAAGTAAAGCGAGAAAAGGCATCAATTACCACCAAAATATACATATTTCCTCTACTGGAACGTGGCAACGGAACCACATAATCGATATAAAGACGATCCATTTTATAATTTTCACGTTCCGATGACAACAGACCTTGCTGTAGGGCATTACTAGGTTTCGCGGCCCGACACAGATGACAACCGGCTACTAACTTCTTAATGTCGCGCTCCAGATGAGGCCAAGTCACATACTGCTTAATTTTGTGAATCGTTTTATATGTCACTAAGTGACTGCCCACTGAAGAGTAATGAAAATACTGAAATACTGGCTGGATTAATGTTCGTGGCAGGCAAATTCGAGCGTGGTGTTGGCCCACTGCTTTCCATAGAATACCTTTCCTCAAGCTGTAATTTCCAATAATCTCACCTGACCTAATCCGGTGCTTGATGGGATCCAATTCCTCACCCTGTTCCTGGTTTTCTTCAAGATTACTAAACAACTGAGGTACTTCCCTCAAAACCAAAAGTTGACCCTGAAGTGGGCCCTGATGCTGCTTCTCCGAACCATCAGATGGTGGGTCAAACATACGGCTGAGAGCATCAGCCACCACATTCTCAGAACCTCTGATATGCTTAACCCTAAATTTAAAGGATGAGATTCTCACGGCCCAACGGGCGATTCGACCGGTCTTGCGTGGCCTAGCCAAAACCCAGCTTAAGGCTTGGGTATCCGTTTGCAGCAAAAAAAGGTGTGTGCTCAAGGTAGAACCGGAATTTTTCTAATGCAAATAGGACCGCCAAGGCCTCACATTCGTAAACTGAGTATTTTGCTTCGGCATCATTCAAACGGCGTGAGGCATAGGCCAAAGGTTGCCGCTGACCTTGTCATTCTTGTAATAACACGGCTGACACAACCGCAATCAACGCGTCCGTCTGAACTATAAAACGCTTATCAAAATCAGGCACCCCAAGCACCGGTGGATTAGCGATGGCGGGTTTGATCTGTTCGAAGGCTGCCTGCTGGGTGGGACCTCAAGTAAATTTAACTCCTTTTTTACGAAGCTGATTCAAAGGGGCAGCTAAGATCCCAAAATTCGGAACGAACCTCCTGAAGCCGGACGGAGTGGCCGATCGGTTCTAGGCACTACAGTCTGGAACCGCGGGACCGCTACGGTCGCAGGTTCGAATCCTGCCTCGGGCATGGATGTGTGTGATGTCCTTAGGTTAGTTAGGTTTAACTAGTTCTAAGTACTAGGGGACTGATGACCTCAGAAGTTAAGTCCCATAGTGCTCAGAGCCATTTGAACCATTGTGAACCTCCTGAAATAATTTGCCTTGCCAATAAACTTGGCTACTCCCCGCTTATCAGTAGGAGGTGAGAGTGCGCTCAAGGCTTTAGTGCTCTGTTGATCGATCCGAACCTCATCGCCTGAAACAATATGGCCTAGAAAGGAAATCTGTGGCCTCTCATGTGTAACCTTCGAGGGTTTAACGGTTAAACCAGCCTGGCGAAGCTTAGTAAATACTTGATATAAATGACTCAAATGCTCTTCTAACGATTTACTATATATCACAAGGTCATCCAAATACGTAGTTACAAACAAAACGCAATTTAAATTCACCCAGTATACTGTCTAATAAACGAGTCAACACAGCAGCTCCGGTAGCCAGCCCAAATGAGACCCGGTTAAATTCGAATAGATTCCAATCGGCGAAAAACGCTGTAACATGTTTACACTCCTCGGTCAACGGAATGTGATAATAAGCTTGATTTAAGCCAAGAACGGTGACCCCAGACGCGCCTGAAAACCAAGTAAAGGAATTGTGTAGATCAGGCAACGGAACTGATACCAACACCACCTCCTCATTCAAACGACGGTAATCAATCACCGCCCTTAAATCGCTATCCTGATCCTTCGGTACCAAGAATATCGGAGAGGCATACCGAGAAGTAGAGGGACGGATAACCCCTTGATTTAACATCTACATCTACATTTATCCTCCGCAAGCCACCCAACGGTGTGTGGCGGAGGGCACTTTACGTGCCACTGTCATTACCTTCCTTTTCAGTTCCAGTCGCGTATGGTTCGCGGGAAGAATGACTGTCGGAAAGCCTCCGTGCGCGCTCGAATGTCTCTAATTTTACGTTCGTGATCTCCTCGGGAGGTATAAGTAGGGAGAAGCAATATATTCGATACCTCAACCAGAAACGCACCCTCTCGAAACCTGGTGAGCAAGCTACAGCCTCTCTTGCAGAGTCTGCCACTTGAGTTTGCTAAACATCTCCGTAACGCTATCACGATTACCAAATAACCCTGTGTCGAAACGCGCCGCTCTTCTTTGGATCTTGTCTATCTCCTCCGTCAACCCGATGTGGTATGGATCCCACACTGATGAGCAATACTCAACTATAGGTCGAACGAGTGTTTTGTAAGCCACCTCCTTTGTTGATGGACTACATTTTCTAAGGACTCTCCCAATGAATCTCAACCTGGTACCCGCATTACCAACAACTAATTTTATATGATAATTCCACTTCAAATCATTCCGTTCGCATACTCCCAGATGTTTTACAGAAGTAACTGCTACCAGTGTTTGTTCCGCTATCCTATAATCATACAATAAAGGGTCCTTCTTTCTATGTATTCGCAATACATTACATTTGTCTATGTTAAGGGTCAGTTGCCACTCCCTGCACCAAGTGCCTATCCGCTGTAGATCTTCCTGCAATTCGCTACAATTTTCTAATGCTGCAACTTCTCTGTATACTACAGCATCATCCGCGAAAAGCCGCATGGAACTTCCGACACTATCTACTAGGTCATTTATATATATTGTGAAACGCAATGGTCCCATAACACTCCCTTGTGGCACGCCAGAGGTTACTTTAAAGTCTGTAGACGTCTCTCCATTGAGAACAACATGCTGTGTTCTGTTTGCTAAAAACTCTTCAATCCAGCCACACAGCTGGTCTGATATTCCGTAGGCTCTTACTTTGTTTATCAGGCGACAGTGCGGAACTGTATCGAACGCCTTCCGGAAGTCAAGGAAAATAGCATCTACCTGGGAGCCTGTATCTAATATTTTCTGGGTCTCATGAACAAATAAAGCGAGTTGGGTCTCACACGATCGCTGTTTCCGGAATCCATGTTGATTCCTACAGAGTAGATTCTAGGTTTCCAAAACGACATGATGCGCGAGCAAAAAACATGTTCTAAAATTCTATAACAGATCGACGTCAGAGATATAGGCCTATAGTTTTGCGCATTTGCTCGAGGACCCTTCTTGAAGATTGGGACTACCTGTGCTCTTTTCCAATCATTTGGAACCTTCCGTTCCTCTAGAGACTTGCGGTACACGGCTGTTAGAAGGGGGGCAAGTTCTTTCGCGCACTCTGTGTAGAGTCGAATTGGTATCCCACCAGGTCCAGTGGACTTTCCTCTGTTGAGTGATTCCAGTTAGCTTTTCTATTCCTTGGACACTTATTTCGATGTCAGACATTTTTTCGTTTGTGCGAGGATTTAGAGAAGGAACTGCAGTACGGTCTCCCTCTGTGAAACAGCTTTACGCGTGTCATCCTCTGTTTCAATGCCATCATCATCCCGGAGTGTCTGGATATGCTGTTTCGAGCCACTTACTGATTTAACGTAAGACCAGAACTTCCTAGGATTTTCTGTCAAGTTGGTACTTAGAATTTTACTTTCGAATTCACTGAACGCTTCACGCATAGCCCTCCTTACGCTAACTTTGACATCGTTTAGCTTCTGTTTGTCTGAGAGGTTTTGGCTGCGTTTAAACTTGGAGTGAAGCTCTCTTTGCTTTCGCAGTAGTTTCCTAACTTTGTTGTTGAACCACGGTGGGGTTTTCCCGTCCCTCACAGTTTTACTCGGCATGTACCTGTCTAAAACGTATTTTACGATTTCCTTCAACTTTTTCCATAAACACTCAACATTGTCAGTGTCGGAGCAGAAATTTTCGTTTTGATCTGTTAGGTAGTCTGAAATCTGCCTTCTATTACTCTTGCGCGACAGATAAACTTTCCTCCCTTTTTTTGTATTCCTATTAACTTCCATATTCAGGGATGCTGCAACGGCCTTATGATCACTGATTCCCTGCTCTGCACCTACAAAGTCGAAAAGTTCGGGTCTGTTTTTTTATCTGTAGGTCCAAGATGTTGTCTCCACGAGTCGGTTCTCTGTTTAATTGCTCGAGGTAATTTTCGGATAGTGCACTCAGTATAATGTCACTAACAATTAAAATATTAACCTTGCCACCGAAGGTGCAACATGATTTTAACTTCTAAGAAAGTCTTATGGTGAAGTGGTGGCAACTTTATATACTAAAATGATCATTCAAATAAAAGCCCATGAAATGCAATCTTATATAAAACTCTACAAGGTTGGCCAAGTAACAGTTAAGTTGCTCTACAGTATACAGATACCGCCTCTCAAGATCATAGGCAATAATATCAAAGTTTCCAAAGATCAAAACATATTTCAGGTATTAGGCCGTTACACTCCAAGCAATAAATCCGTTAACACACCAAATCCGACAAACGTGACAGAGGCAGCTTCTAACGTACGGTATATTGAAAGAGAGATTACCGAACAACCCAAACCGCAGGTTGCTCTGACCGCCCCTACTCCACAAGGGAAAAACGGACCACCCAATTTATAAACTATCACCTTCCCGCGGGTGGGCAAACGGAGAAGAATAGTGGGACGACCCGAAAGCAAAACGGCTGGTGACCTCACCAAGAAAACAAGTAGAATTTAACAAGAGGAAATCAAACAATATATCACCCATCACTTAACGTCTAATAAACTGCGATTTCTCGAGAAGACCTGGCGCAGCACCCCCAAATCGCTCTCCCGAAACGTCCACCGTCAGCCGCTTCAACGGACGCAGGAAGGCGCGCCGATCTCCAGTCTCACGGCGTCGCAGCTCACCCCGGCCAGACTGATGTCGTGGTTTGACTCCTGTTGTTCTCTTGTCGACTGCGAAGTCACTACCTCTCGCTATACGCCGCGGCCCACTGGACTCACGAGGTGACCTCACATGCGCCGGCGCTCAAGACGGACAAGTCATCTTGTATACCAGTGCGAGACCGACCAACCGATCGATCCAACCGCCAATGACCATTGCCTGAGCAAACTCGAGCAGACTGGCGGCCTAAAGCGCAGACTCGGATGTAGGAACTAAGCCCCGACCAGGCGACCACTCGCTGAGTTCTCTTACTGGCGGAGTGGAAAGACTCTCATTTTGCCGGCTTTAAAAGTTGATCCGAACACAGACATAGTAGCACTTAGAACGACAGGCAGACACTAACTGCCTAACTAATGCGGACGAGAGACGGACTAGTAAGCTGGGGACGAGAGACTGACCCACACTCACCGACTGGCGAGCTCATAGCGCCTCTTAAATGCACGTGAGAAGGCAACATTTCCCCTTTCCCACCAGAGGGAGACACCAAAGCATCGATTACCACAGCGGCGCCACCGCCAGAAACGGAAGGCGACTGCATCACACTACGTGCTGCGGTGCGCTCTTCAAAACAGCAGTTTTTACCACGGCTCAGTAGGCCTGCAACCTAAAGTTCTCATTCGCGACGCAATTTCTGTGTTATATCCTCTATGAGAAGGTGCTTGAGTTACAATAATCTTGCTTTGGTGCATCTGATTCAAGCTGCTGGTCTCCCAGGAAAGGATTAATGCTTCGACCACAGCCATGATCTCTTGCAGAGAAGTAGGCTTGAGGCCTAAAGTTTTCAGTCGTAACGAAATTAATGTGTTATATCCTCACTGAGAATGTGCGATGGTTACTGTAATCTTGCTTTGGTGCATCGAAATCAAGCTACTGAACTCCAAGGAGAGGACCCATGCTTCGACCGCAACCTTGATGGTCTCCTGCAGAGAAGTAGGCTTGTAGCGTAATGTTTCAATCGCACGAAATTACTGTGTTATATCCTCACTAAGAAGGTGCGAGAGTTACAGTAATCTGGCTTTATTGCACCGGATTGAAGCTACTGGACCCCGAGAAAAGGGTCCATGCATCGACCGGAGTCGTGAAAGTCTCTTGCAAAGAAGTAGGCTTGGAGCCAAAAGTTTACAATCGCGACGCAGTTACTGTGTTATATCGTCACTGCGAAGCTACGAGAATACAGTAATCTTGTTTTGGTGTATGCGATTAACCTCCTGGACCACCACGAGTGGATCCATGTTTCGACCACAGTTGTGACTGTCTATTGCAGAGAAGTAGGTTTGGTGCCTAAAGTTTTCAATCGCGACGCCATTACTGGGTTATATCCTCAGTGGGATGGTGCGAGAGTTACAGTATTCTTGTGTTGGTGCATCGGATTTAAGCAACTGGATCACCAGGAGAGAATCCACGCTTCGACAATAGCCGTGAAAGTCTCTTACAGAGAAGTAGGCTTGGAGCGTAAAGTTTTCAATAACGACGCAATTTCTGTGTTATATCCTCCCTGGGGAGGTGTGAGAATTTGGGGCATCCGATTCAAGCTACTGGACGCCCAGGAGAGGATCCATGTTTCGACCGCAACTGTGATTGTCCCTTGCAAAGAAATAAGTTTGCAGAGAAGTAGGTTTTCAATCGTGACGCAATTTCTGTGTTATTTCCCCACTGGGCAGGTGCGAGAGTTAAAGTAAATATGCTTTGGTAATTCAGGGTCGGGCTATTAGACTCCCAACATAGGATGCATGTTTTGACCACGTCTCTTTCAGAGAAATAGGTTTGCAGCCTAAGCTTTACAATCGCGTCGAAATTTCTATCCTCATTGGAAAGTTAGAGGGTTAGAGTACTCTTGCTTTATTCCCATCGGAATCAAGCTACTGGACCACCAAGAGAGCATCCATGGTTCAACTGCAGCCCTTGCAGATAAGTAGGCTTGGAGACCAAAGTTTTCAATAGCGAGAAAATTTCTGGAATATATTTTCACTGGGAAGCATCGAGAGTTACAGTAAACTTGCTTTGATCCATCGGATTCAAGTTACTGAACACCTAGATGGGATCCATGCTTCGACCACAGCCGTTATAGTCTCTTGCAGAGAAGTAGGCTATGAGCTTAAAGCATTCAGTCGCGACGCAATTTCGGTATTATATTATGTCTGGGGAGGTGAGAGAGTTACATTTATCTTCCTTTCGTGCATCGCAATTTCAGCTACTGGTCTTCAAGGAAAGTAGCCATGCTTCGACTGAACCCGTGATAGTCTCTAGCAGAGAAGTAGGCCTGGAGCTTAAAGATTTTAATGGCGACGCATTTTCTGTGTTACATCCTGACTGGGAAGGTGCGAGAGTTACATTAATCTTGCTTTGCTGCATCGTATTCAAGTTACTGGATCACCTGGTGAGGATCTATGCTTCGACTGCAGCCATGATAGTCTCTTGCAGAGAATTAGACTTACAGCAGATTGTTTTTAATCGTGACGCAATTTATGTGTTGTATAATAACTAGGAAGGTGTGAGAGTTTCGGTAAGTTGCTTTGGTGCATCGCATACAAGCTACTGCACCATCTGGGGAAAACCCACGCTTCGACCATATCCGTGATAGTCTCTTGCAGAGAAGTACGCTTGGAGCACGTACTTTTCAATCCCGACGGGATTTCTGAGTTTTACCCTCACTGGGACGGTGCGAGACTTACAGCAATCTTCCTTTGGTGCATCCGACTCAAGCTACTGGACACTCAGGAAAGAATCCATGCTTCGATCACAGCCGTGATAGTCTCTTGCAGAGACGTAGATTTGGAGCCACAAGTTTTCAATCGCGATGCAATTTCTGAATTATATTCTATCAGGGAAGGTAGAAGAGTTACAGTAATTACGATATAGTGCATCGGATTCAAGCTACTGGACTCCCAGGGAGGGATTTACGCTTCGACGGCAGCGGTAATAGTCCCTTGCAGAGAAGTAGGTCTGAAACCTAAAGTTTTAAATTGCGATGTAAATTCTGTGTTACAACCTAACTGGTAAGGAGCGAGAATTACAGTAAACTTTCTTTGATCCATCGGATTCAAGCTACTGGACCACAAGAAGAGCATCTGTGGTTCAACTGCAGGCCTTGCAGATCAGTAGGCTTGAAGCCAAAAGTTTCCAATCGCGACGAAACTACTGGGTTATATTCACACTGGGAAGCATCGAGAGTAATAGTCAACTTGCTTTGATGCATCGGATTCCAGCTACTGGACCACCAGGACAACATCCATGATTCAACTGCAGCTCTTGCAGATAAGTAGGCTTGGAGACTAGTTTCCAATCGCGACAAAAATTCTGGGTTATATTCACACTGGGAAGCTTCGAGAGCTATAGAAAACTTGCTTTGGTACATCGGATTCCGGCTACTGGACCATCAGCAGAGCATCCATAGTTCAACTACAGCCCTTGCTGATAAGTAGGCTTGTAGACTAAAGTTTTCAATCGCGACAAAATTTCTGGGTTATATTCACACTGGGAAACTTCGAGAGTTATAGTAAACGTCCTTTGATGAGTAGGATTACAACTACTGGACCACCAGGACAGCATCCATGATTCAACAGAAGCCCTTGCAGATATGTAGGCTTAGAGACTAGTTTCCAATCACGACGAAATATCTGGATTATATTCACACTGAGAAGCTTCGAGAGGTATAGTAAACTTGCTTTGATGCATCGGATTCCAGCTATTGGACCACCAGGACAGCAATCACGATTCAACTGCAGCCCTTGCAGATAAGTAGGCTTGGACACTAGTTTCCAATCGCGCCGGAATTACTAGGTTATATTCACGCTGAGAAGCATCGAGAGATTTAGTAAACACTTGCTTTGACGCATCGGATTCCCGCTACTGGACCACCAGAACAGCATCCATGATTCAATTGCATCCCTTGCAGATAAGTAGGCTTGGAGACTAAAGTTTTCAATCGCGACGACATTTCTGGGTTTTATTCACACTGGGAAGTTTCAAGAGTTGTAGTAAACTTACGCCCGCATCTCGTGGTTGTGCGGTAGCGTTCTCGCTTCCCGCGCCCGGGTTCCCGGGTTCGATTCCCGGCGGGGTCAGGGATTTTCTCTGCCTCGTGATGGCTGGGTGTTGTGTGATGTCCTTAGGTTAGTTAGGTTTAAGTAGTTCTAAGTTCTAGGGGACTGATGACCATAGATGTTAAGTCCCATAGTGCTCAGAGCGATTTGAACCATTTGAAAGTAAACTTATTTTGACGCATCGGATTCCAGCTGTTGGCCCACCAGGACAGCATCCATGAATCATCTTCAGCTATTGCAGATAAGTAGGCTTGGAGACTAGTTTCCAATCGCAAAGAATTTTCTATGTTATATTAAAATTGGAAAGCTCTGAGAGTAATAGTAAACTTGCTTTGATGCATCGGATTCCAGCTACTGGACAACCAGGGCAGCATCCATGATTCAACTGCAGCCCTTGCAGAAAAGTACGCCTGGAGACTAGATTCGAATCGCGACGAAATTTCTGGGTTATATTCTCACTGAGAAGCTTCGACTGTTATAGTCAAGTTGCTTTGATGCATCGGATTCCAGCTACTGGACCACCAGGAAAGCATCCATGATTCAACTGCAACCCTTGCAGATAAGTAGGCTTGGAGACTAGTTTCCAATCGCGACGCCATTTCTGTGTTATATTCACATTGGGAAGCATCGAGAGTTCTCGTAAACGTGCTCTGATGCATCGGATTATAGCTACTGGACCACCAGGACAGCATGCATGATTCAACAGCAGCCCGTGCTTATAAGTTGACTTGGAGACTAGTTTCCAATCGCGACAAAATTTCTGGGTTATATTCACACTGTGAACCTTCGAGAGTTATAGTAAACTTCCTTAGATGCATCGGATTCCAGCTACTGGACAGCATCCATAATTCAACTGCAGGCCCTGCAGATAAGTAGGCTTGGAGACCAAAGTTTTCAATCGCTGCGAAATGTCTGCGTTATATTCTCACTTGGTAGGTTCGAGAGCTACAGTAATCTTGCAAAGATGCATCGGATAAAAGCTACTGGGCCACCAGGAGACTATCCTTGATTGAACAGCAGCCCTTGGAGGTAAGTAGTCTTGGAGTCTAAAGTTTCCAATCGCGACGATATTTCTGGGTTATATTCACAACTGGGAACTCGGATTCTAGCTACTGGACCACTAGGACTGAATCCATGATTCAACTGCAGCCCTTGCAGATAAGTGGGCTTGGAGACTAAGGTTTTCAATCGCGACGAAACTTCTGGCTTATATTCAGACCGGGAGGCTTCGAGAGTTATAGTAAACTTGCTTTGATGCATCATATACCAGCTACTGGGCCACCAGGAGACGATCCACGGCTCAACTGCAGCCCTGGCGGATAATTGCGCTTAGAGAATAAAGTTTTCAAACGCGATGAAATTTCTGCGTTATATTCTCAATGGGCAGGTTCGAGAGCTACAGTAATCTTGCAATGATGCATCGGATAAAAGCTACTGAGCCACCAGGAGAGTATCCTTGATTCAACTGCGGCCCGTAGAGATAAGTAGGCTTGGAGACTAAAGTTTCAAATCGCGTCGAAATTTCTGCGTTATATTCACACTGGGAAGCTTCGAGGGTTATAGTAAACTTGCTTTGATGCATGGGATTACAGCTACTGGACCACTAGGACAGCACCCATGACACAACCCCTTGCAGACATGTAGGCTTGGAGACTAAAGATCCCAATCACGACGAAATTTCTTAGTTATACTCACACTTGGAATGTCCGAGAGTTATAGTAAACTAAATTTGATGCATCGGATTCCACCTATTGGACCATCAAAACAGCACCCATGATTCAACTGCAGCCCTTCCAGATAAGTAGGCTTGGAGACTAAAGTTTACAATCGCAACAAAATTTCTGGGTTATATTCACAGTGGGAAGCTTCGTGAGTTATAGTAAACTTGCTTTGATGTATAGGATTCCACATACTGGGCCACCAGGAGAGTATGCTTGATTGAACTGCAGCCCTTGAAGATAAGTAAGCTTCGAGACTAAAGTTTCAAATCGCGACGATATTTCGGGGTTATATTCACATTGGGAAGCTTCGAGATCTATAGTAAACTTTATTTCATCCATCGCATTCCAGCTACTAGACCACCGGGACTGCATCAATGTTTCAATTGCAGCCCTTGCTAATAAGTAGCCTTAGAGACTAAAGTTTCCAATCGCGACGAAATTTCTGGTTTCACACTGGGAAGTATCGAGAGTTATAGTAAACTTGCTTGATGCATCGGATTCCAGCTACTGGACGACCAGGACAGAATCTATGATTCATCTACAGCACTTGCAGATAAGTAAGCTTGGAGACTAAAGTTTCCAACCGCGAGGAAATTTCTGGGTTACATTCACACTGGGAAGCTTCGAGAGTTATAGTAAACTTGCTTTGATGCATCTGATTCCATTTACTGAACCATCAGGACATCGTCCGACATTCAATTGCAGCCCTTACAGATAAGTAGGCTTGGAGACCAAAGTTACCAAACGCGACGAAACTTGTGGTTTATATTCACACTTGGAAGCTACGAGAGTTATAGTAAACATTCTATATTATATTCACAGTGGGAAACTTCTAGAGTTATAGTAGATTTGGTGCATCGGATTCCAGCTACTGGACATCCAGGAGAGCATCCAAGATTGATCTGCAGCCCTTGCACATAATTAGGCTTGGAGACTAAAGTTTCCAATCGCGACTAAATATTTGGGTGATATTCACACTGGGAAGCTTCGAGAGTTATCGTAAACTTGCTCTGATGCATCAGATTCCAGCTTCTGGACCACCAGGGCACCATTCATGATTCAACTGCAGCCCTTGCACATAAGTAGCCTTAGTGACTAAAGTTCCCAATCGCGACAATATTTCTGGTTTACATTCACACTGGGAAGATTCGAGAGTTATAATAAACTTGCTTTGATGCATAGGATCGCAGCTACTTGGCCACCAGGACAACATTCATGATTCAATTGCAGCCCTTGCAGATAAGTAATCGTGGAAACTAAAGTTTTTAATCGCGTCAAGATTTCTGGGTTATACTCACACTTGGAGCTTCGAGAGTTATAGCGAACTTGCTGTGATGAATTGGGTTCAAGTTACTGAACCAAGAGGACAGCATTCATGATTCAAATGCAGCCCTTGCACATCAGTAGGTATGGAGTCTAAAGTTAACAATCGTGACGAAATTTTTGGGTTATATTCACACTGGGAAGCTTCGAGAGTTATAGTAAACTTGCTCTGATGCATCAGATTCCAGCAACTTGTCAACCTGGACAGCATGCATGATTCAACTGCAGCGCTTGCACATAAGTAGCCTTGGAGTTTAAAGTTCCCAATCGCGTCGAACTTTCTGGGGTATATTCACACTGGGAAGCTTCGAGAGTTATAGAAAACTTGCTTTGATGCATCGGATTCTAGCTACTGGAACACCAGGGAAACGTTCATGATCCAACAGCAGCCCTTGTACATAAGTAGCCTTGGAGACTAATGTTCCCATTCGTGATGAAATTTCTGGGTTATATTCACACTGGGAAGCTTCGAGATCTATAGTAAACCTGCTTTCATGCATCGGATTCAAGCTACTGGATCACCAGGGCACCTTTCATGATTCAACTGCAGCCCTTGCACATAGGTAGATTTGGAGACTAAAGTTCCCAATCGCGACGATATTTGTGGGTTATACTCACACTGTGAACCTTCGAGAGTTACAGTAAACTTGCTTGGATGCATCAGATTCCAGCTACAGGACCACCAGGGCACCATTCCTGATTCAACTGCAGCCCTCGCACATCAGTAGCCTTGGAGACTAATGTGTCCCAATCGCGACGAAATTTCTGGTTTATATTCACACTGGGGAGCTTCGAGAGTTATAGTAAACTTGCTTTGATGCATCGGATTCTAGCTACTGGGCCAGCAGGATAGCAAGCATGATTCAACTGCACCCCTTGCACATAAATAGCCTTGGTGAATAAAGTTACACACGCGAATAAATTTCTGGGTTATATTCACACTGGGATGCTTCGTGGGTTATACTAAACTTGCTTTGCTGCATCGGATTCCAGCTACCGGACTACCGGGGCACCATTTATGATTCCACTAAGCCCTTGCACATAAGTACCCGTGGAGACTAAATTTCCCAATCGCGATGAAATTTCTGGGTTAAATTCACACTGGGAAGCTTCGAGAGTTATAGTAAACTTGCTGTGTAGAATCGGATTACAGCTACTGGACCACTAGGACATCAGACATGATGCAATTTCAGCCATTGCACATAAGTGGCCTTGGAGACTGAAGTTCCCAATCGCGACGAAATTTCTGGGTTATATTCACACTGGGAAGCTTCGAGAGTTGTAGTAAACTTGATTTGATGGATCGGATTCCAGCTACTGGACCAGCAGGGCACCATTCATGATCAAATGCAGCCCTTGCGCTTAAGTAGCCTTGGAGATTAAAGTTCCCAATGGCGACGTAATTTCTGGGTTATATTCACACTGGGAAGCTTCGAGAGTTATAGGAAACTTGCTTTGATGCATCGGATTCCAGCTATTGGAACACCAGGGAAACGTTCATGATTCAACTGCAGTCCTTGCACAAAAGTAGCCTTGGAGATTAAAGTTCCCAATGGAGACGTAATTTCTGGGTTATATTCACACTGGGAAGCTTCGAGAGTTATAGAAAACTTGCTTTGATGCATCGGATTCTAGCTACTGGAACACCAGGGAAACGTTCATGATCCAACAGCAGCCCTTGTACATAAGTAGCCTTGGAGACTAATGTTCCCATTCGTGATGAAATCTCTGGGTTATATTCACACTGGGAAGCTTCGAGATCTATAGTAAACCTGCTTTCATGCATCGGATTCAAGCTACTGGATCAGCAGGGCACCTTTCATGATTCAACTGCAGCCCTTGCACATAGGTAGATTTGGAGACTAAAGTTCCCAATCGCGACGATATTTGTGGGTTATACTCACACTGTGAACCTTCGAGAGTTACAGTAAACTTGCTTGGATGCATCAGATTCCAGCTACAGGACCACCAGGGCACCATTCCTGATTCAACTGCAGCCCTCGCACATCAGTAGCCTTGGAGACTAATGTGTCCCAATCGCGACGAAATTTCTGGTTTATATTCACACTGGGGAGCTTCGAGAGTTATAGGAAACTTGCTTTGATGCATCGGATTCTAGCTACTGGGCCAGCAGGATAGCAAGCATGATTCAACTGCACCCCTTGCACATAAATAGCCTTGGTGAATAAAGTTACACACGCGAATAAATTTCTGGGTTATATTCACACTGGGATTCTTCGTGGGTTATACTAAACTTGCTTTGCTGCATCGGATTCCAGCTACCGGACTACCGGGGCACCGTTTATGATTCCACTAAGCCCTTGCACATAAGTACCCGTGGAGACTAAATTTCCCAATCGCGACGAAATTTCTGGGTTAAATTCACACTGGGAAGCTTCGAGAGTTATAGTAAACTTGCTGTGTAGAATCGGATTACAGCTACTGGACCACCAGGACATCAGCCATGATGCAATTTCAGCCATTGCACATAAGTAGCCTCGGAGACTAAAGTTCCCAATCGCGACGAAATATCTGGGTTATAACCACACTGGGAAGCTTCGAGAGTTATAGTAAACTCGCTTTGATGCATCGGATTCCAACTACTGGACCTCCAGGGCACCATTCATGATTCAACTGCAGTCCTTGCACATAAGTAGCCTTGGAGATTAAAGTTCCCAATGGCGACGTAATTTCTGCGTTATATTCACACTGGGAAGCTTCGAGGGTTATAGTAAACTTCCTTTGATACATCGGATTCCAGATACTGGACCACCAGGTCCGCATGCATGATTCAACTGCAGGCCTTGCATATAAGTAGCCTTGGAGACTAAAGTTCCCAAACGCGACGAAATTTCTGGGTTATATTCACACTGGGAAGCTTCGAGAGTTATAGGAAACTCGCTTTGATGCATCGGATTCCAGCTACTGGACCTCCAGGGCACCATTCATGATTCAACTGCAGTCCTTGCACATAAGTAGCCTTGGAGATTAAAGTTCCCAATGGCGACGTAATTTCTGGGTTATATTCACACTGGGAAGCTTCGAGAGTTATAGGAAACTTGCTTTGATGCATCGGATTCCAGCTACTGGACCTCCAGGGCACCATTCATGATTCAACTGCAGTCCTTGCACATAAGTAGCCTTGGAGGTTAAAGTTCCCAATGGCGACGTAATTTATGGGTTATATTCACACTGGGAAGCTTCGAGAGTTATAGGAAACTAGCTTTGATGCATCAGATTCCAGCTACTGGACCTCCAGGGCACCATTCATGATTCAACTGCAGTCCTTGCACATAAGTAGCCTTGGAGATTAAAGTTCCCAATGGCGACGTAATTTCTGGGTTATATTTACACTGGGAAGCTTCGAGAGTTATAAGAAACTTGCTTAGATGCAACGGATTCAAGCTACTGGACTTCCAGGGCACCATTCATGATTCAACTGCAGTCCTTGCACATAAGTAGCCGTGGAGATTAAAGTTCCCAATGGCGACGTAATTTCTGGGTTATATTCACACTGGGAAGCTTCGAGAGTTATAGGAAACTTGCTTTGATGCATCGGATTCCAGCTACTGGACCTCCAGGGCACCATTCATGATTCAACTGCAGTCCTTGCACATAAGTAGCCTTGGAGATTAAAGTTCCCAATGGCGACGTAATTGCTGGGTTATATTCACACTGGGAAGCTTCGAGAGTTATAGGAAACTTACTTTGATGCATCGGATTCCAGCTACTGGACCTCCAGGGCACCATTCATGATTCAACTGCAGCCCTTGCACATAAGTAGCCTTGGAGATTAAAGTTCCCAATGGCGACGTAATTTCTGGGCTATATTCACACTGGGATGCTTCGAGAGTTATAGGAAACTTGCTTTGATGCATCGGATTCCAGCTACTGGATCTCCAGGGCACCATTCATGATTCAACTGCAGTCCTTGCACATAAGTAGCCTTGGAGATTAAAGTTCCCAATGGCGACGTAATTTCTGGGTTATATTCACACTGGGAAGCTTCGAGAGTTATAGGAAACTTGCTTTGATGCATCGGATTCCAGCTACTGGACCTCCAGGGCACCATTCATGATTCAACTGCAGTCCTTGCACATAAGTAGCCTTGGAGATTAAAGTTCCCAATGGCGACGTAATTTCTGGGTTATATTCACACTGGGAAGCTTCGAGAGTTATAGGAAACTTGCTTTGATGCATCGGATTCCAGCTACTGGACCTCCAGGGCACCATTCATGATTCAACTGCAGTCCTTGCACATAAGTAGCCTTGGAGATTAAAGTTCCCAATGGCGACGTAATTTCTGGGTTATATTCACACTGGGAAGCTTCGAGAGTTATAGGAAACTTGCTTTGATGCATCGGATTCCAGCTACTGGACCTCCAGGGCACCATTCATGATTCAACTGCAGTCCTTGCACATAAGTAGCCTTGGAGATTAAAGTTCCCAATGGCGACGTAATTTCTGGGTTATATTCACACTGGGAAGCTTCGAGAGTTATAGGAAACTTGCTTTGATGCATCGGAATCCAGCTAGTGGCCCTCCTGGGCACCATTCATGATTCAACTGCAGTCCTTGCACATAAGTAGCCTTGGAGATTAAAGTTCCCAATGGCGACGTAATTTCTGGGTTATATTCACACTGGGAAGCTTCGAGAGTTATAGGAAACTTGCTTTGATGCATCGGATTCCAGCTACTGGACCTCCAGGGCACCATTCATGATTCAACTGCAGTCCTTGCACATAAGTAGCCTTGGAGATTATAGTTCCCAATGGCGACGTAATTTCTGGGTTATATTCACACTGGGAAGCTTCGAGAGTTATAGGAAACTTGCTTTGATGCATCGGATTCCAGCTACTGGACCTCCAGGGCACCATTCATGATTCAACTGCAGTCCTTGCACATAAGTAGCCTTGGAGATTAAAGTTCCGAATGGCGACGTAATTTCTGGGTTATATTCACACTGGGAAGCTTCGAGAGTTATAGGAAACTTGCTATGATGCATCGGATTCCAGGTACTGGACGACCAGAGCAGCATTCATGATTCTGTTGCAGCCCATGCAAATAAGTGGGCATGTAGACTAAAGTTTTCGATCGCGACGATGTTTCTGGGTTATATTCACACTGGGAAGCTTCGAGAGTTATAGTGTATTTGCTTTGATGCGTCGGATTCCAGCTACTGGACCACCAGGACACCATCCATTACTCAACTGCAGCCCTTGCAGATAAGTAGGCATGGAGACTAAAGTTTCCAATCTCGACGAAATTTCTGCGTAATATTCACACTGGGAAGGTACGAGAGTTATAGTAAAGCTGCTTTGATGCATCGGATTCCAACTACTGGACCACCAGGAGTGATCCGCGGTACAACTGCAGCCCTTCCGGATAATTGAGCTTAGTGAAT